>NW_026057580.1:73791662-74093014 GCF_023721935.1 Panthera uncia | reverse complement strand
AGCTCAGTAATTAATCCAAAGGGTCTGGACGGAACTGGAGAGTGAGTGTTCACAGGTGACAGGACGCAACTGGAGACCAGGTCACTAAGAGCACTTCCCAGTGTGGTTCCGGGGGGGCTGGATCCTAAGGGTAAAGCACTGTAGGTGCCTTCGCCTTCAACACCTTCCCAGGATTCCTGTTCCTTTTCATCCTTCAACTGAACAATGGAAGCTAATCAGACTAAGCCTAAATAGAACATCTTTCTTTGCTTTTTATTTTTAATTTAAATTCAAGTTAGTGAACATATAATGTAATAATAATTCCAGGAATAGAATTTAGTGGTTCATCACATACTTATAACACCCAGTGATCATCACAAGTGCCCTCCTTAATGACCCTCACCCATTTAGCCCAGCCCCCCACCCAACACCCCACCATTTAGCCCAGCCCCCCACCCAACACCCCACCAACAACCCTCAGTTTGTTCTCTGTATTTAAGAGTCTCTTATGATTTATCTCCCTCTCTGTTTTTATCTAATTTTTCCTTCCCTTCCCTTATGTTCATCTCTTTTGTTTCTTAAATTCCACATATGAGTGAAATCATATATTTATCTTTCTCTGACTGACTTATTTCACTTAGCATAATACACTCTAGTTCCATCCACGTTGTTGCAAGATTTCATTCTTTTTCATCACTCAGTAATATTCCATTGTATATATATACTTCTTTATCCATTCATCAGTTGATGGACATTTGGGCTCTTTCCATACTTTGGCTATTGTTGATAGCGCTGCTATAAACATTGGGGTGCATGTGCCCCTTCCAATCAGTACTCCTTTATCCTTTGAACAAATACCTCGTAGTACAATTGCTGGGTCATAGTGTATTTATTTTTAATTTTTTGAGGAACTTCCATACTGTTTTCCAAAGTGGCTGCACCAGTCTGCATTCCCACCAGCAGTGCAAAAGGGTTCCTCTTTCTCTGCATCTTTGCCAACATCAGTCACTGCCTGAGTTGTTAATTTTAGCCATGCTGAGAGGTGTGAGGTGGTATCTCATTGTGGTTTTGATTTGTATTTCCCTGATGAAGAGTGACGTTGAGCATCTTTTCATGTGTCTGTTGGCCATCTGGATGTCTTCTTTGGAAAAGTGTCTATTCATGTCTTCTGCTCATTTCTTCACTGGATTATTTGTTTTTTGAGTGTTGACTTTGATCAGTTCTTTATAGATTTTGGATACTAGCCCTTCATCTGATATTTCATTTGCAAATATCTTCTCCCATTCCATCGCATTCTAGATATAGAATCTGTTAATCTTTGCTATTAATTACTATTTTTCAAAGGCTAACTCACAAGTTAGTGTTAGGGGCCTATGGAATTGCTTTACTTTTTCCACTTTTTCCAACATATGATACAAAAATAAGTGGGAGCCCTTGATAAACAGGGATGGAATTCCATGGAAGTCACAGCACAACACCACACAACATTCCAGAGAAGGCTGGCCTCACAGCTAGCTGAATGTCAGGCCGTTTTCCTACTGAGTAACATTTGTGAGCAGAAAAGGAGTAGAAAAAAATTAAATGGAAAGAAAAACTCTTTATAGTCATAAAATTCTCCATATTTAAAAAACAGTTAATATTAACGGCAAAAGGAACTCATCAAGTATTTTGAGAAATCTTCCCATTTGGGCCAGAAATATAGCAGATGGATTATTAAAACTAATAAACTTGCTTAAAGAAATATAACCATTTAGGCTTAATTCTCTTCTCTGAGTAGGCAGAACTGCCTTACATAAACACCCACACACTCGATCTATTCCCCTTTGTACCCCTGGGAGGGGTGAAAGAAGAAAAGTGTAGGAAGTTTTCTTTTGTGGAAAAGCATGTGTGCATAACCACAAGGTCTGTGGATTCTGCAGACTGATCAGGCCTAACCCAGCAGACCACATACTCGCAGCAGCATTCCAATACGAAAGCAGGGCACCTGCAGGGAAATTACCCATAAGTTTTTATTATGACTACATTTGTGTTGTATTCTTTTTCCTTTAGTCACAGGGAAGTGTCTCTGAAGGCTCAATTGTCAGCAAATTCTGCAAGTTATCCCCCCTTACCTGTGAATGTCCATCGTCCAGTTCTGTTTATGATCAGGTCTTATAGGAAATCTGGCTGTCTCTAGGCGTCTTACCTCCTTGGCACTATTACCAAAGATGCTCCAGGGGAAAGTTATCAATGTTCCAGATATCTCAGCACATGAAAATCTAGGCTGTCTTAACTTTCCATTGGAGAGTCTTTGTTTTCTTTTTCTTAACTCATTTGGATGAGATTCATGAGAGCCTTACTTATGAAACAAACCAAAGCGTGTGCACTGAAAATAGCATTAGTGTCGGAAGCATTTCGTTACTGTAACTATCGACAATGAAATTTCTTACCAGGAGATGAAAACTGCTGAGGAAATACTCTGGGACCCCAAACCTCAAAGGCTAAAGCAAGGTCCATCTGAGCCTAAGAATTCAGAGACACTAGGGAAGACATTCACGCTCTGGGGCCTCCCTGCTTAGTGCATTCTTGTCAGAAGAAATATTTTGTCCAAACTTGCCTGGACCTCCCAGTGATGCTCCAGGGTAATGACTCTCAATCCTTATTGCCCTACAGAATCGCCTACAGCTTTTCCAAAACAAAACAAAACAAAACAAAACAACAACAAAACAGATGCCCAGGCCCTACTTTTGACCTATTGAGTGGGGTCTCTGGAAATAAGACCCAGGCATCAAAACTTTGAAAATGCTCCCCAAGTGATCTTTATGTGCATCCACTGATTTAAAGCAAGAGTTTGCAAACTGTGTTCCTTGGTTGGTGCTTCAGGGTGATTGCTATAATGGCAGGGAGGCATGGGAGGCCTGCTATTCCTCCAGACCCTCAGTCCAAATTCTTCCAGAGTTGCCTCTCATTTTATCTCTTTTACATATTTCAAATAAAAGAAAATGTCATTGGAACAAAAGTAGATAGTTTTGATTGAAACAAAGCCCACCCAACACTGGTTTGTGACTCTCTATTTTTTTTTAACTATTTCCTATACAGGGTCAGTGAGACTCACTCATAGTTAGCCAGGTGTTTAATGAAGTGAGATTTTTAAAAATGCCAATTTCCACCCTTCATGTTTCCTCCCATGATGCAAATACCAAAAAAAAAAAAAACAAAAACAAAAAAACCCAGGGAGAAATAAACTTGCTCTGTTGATAACATCAGCAATCATTATTAATACAGACGCACATCTGTTCATGTTAAAATCTAGGAACAAAATGTTGTTACAATGCAACTAGAAACCATTTTATCGGTTATGTACTCTGCCCAAAGATGTATATATTTTGAGGTATTATTCTTAAGTGGAATTACTCATATCATCTGAATTCATACGTATCTTACCTTATCCTATTCTTGGAAATGATTTGAAGAATGGGATTAGATGAAATAACTAATTCATTTTCCCCATTTTCATTTCAGTTTTCATTATAATTTAAAACTTTTAAAGATTTTTCTCTAGCATTAGTGCAGCTATATGATCAGGAACTCTGTAAAAAATATGGCTAGTTCATACGGACAGACAGAAAGACGGCTCTAAAGATATAAAAATTAGAGCTTATAGACTATTCTAAATCTTGTATGAACTTTATATTGCTAAAGATTCCTTCTTTATCGATTATCTTTTAAAAATTTTTTTAATGTTTATTTATTTTTGAAAGAACGAGTGGGGGAGGGGCAGAGAGAAAAGGAGACACAGAATCTGAAGCAGGCTCCAGGCTCTGAGCTGTCAGCACAGAGCCCAACACGAGGCTCAAACTCATGAACTGTGAGATCACGACCTGAGCCGAGGCCGAATGCTTAACCGACTGGGCCACCCAGGCGCCCCAATTATCATTTTTATCTAAGGAAATATTAGGAAGGTGACCTTATTGATATAGTGAACCAGAAGCATAGTTTGAGCACAGCTATCCCAAATGATCTGGGAACTCAGAGTAGAAAAGGATGGGAGAGAGGCTGGGAACCTTGGAGTTGGATATCAATTGCCAGGAGTACAGCAAGAAGTCCATTGATGGAAGTTATGTGCTACTGGCTATGAGATTTAGGACAGAAGAATTGAAAGAAGCTCAGAGATGTACTAATTCAACACTGTAATTACGATGAGGAAACACGCTTTTAAAGATTAAATAAAAACTTGATATTACACCAACGTGAGACAACACTTATGTGGTAGAAGTTAAGAGCTCAGACAAATCCAGGTACGAATTTAGGCTCTATTCTCTTACCCGTGGCTTAACCTTGACCTTTCTGAACTTTAGTGTTATTCATAAAAATAGAAACAATAATACCTCCTCCCCAGTATGGTTGGGAAGTTTTCAATTTAATCATATGTAAAGTATCCAGCACATAATAGGTTGTCAATAAACATTAATTCTGCCTTTCCTCCTTAGCGGAAGTGCAAAATTTAGAATATGATCCCTCTTCCAGGTGCACAAATGTTCTTTCTGCATAATTCAGTTTTAACCAACTGAACACTGAAAATATTTTGTGAAGCTGCCTAAAAGCAGATTTCCTTCCAAACTCAAATATGACATTGTGTATTTGCAATAAGTATTTTGCAACCCCAAAAGGGATTTAACTAACTCAATGCTCTTGATCAAAACCCTATTCAAACGGGCATAAGTACACTTGCCTTGCCTGCAACTAATGAAGACTTCTTTCTGGGGCTTCCCTCCTTGCTCGGGCTCCAGCCCCAGTAGCTCAGTTTACCCTTTTGTCTCTCTTAAAGTCTCACTATGTCCTGGGACACACCGTGAAGCTGGTGCTATAAACGATGAGAACTGGAGCCCAATCCTTCCTTATGTCAGCTCCTCGGAGCAGTGTAGGCTCCCTTGGGAACTTTGGGAAATGATGGGATTGGGTTGAATATATGATACCAATCGAGACAGCAACCACACAGAGAAATCATCCTTGCAGCCGCCACATAAGAGGTGCCTGTACAGGGGCGCCTGGGTGGCGCAGTCGGTTAAGCGTCCGACTTCAGCCAGGTCACGATCTCGCGGTCCGTGAGTTCGAGCCCCGCGTCAGGCTCTGGGCTGATGGCTCGGAGCCTGGAGCCTGTTTCCGATTCTGTGTCTGCCTCTCTCTCTGCCCCTCCCCCGTTCATGCTCTGTCTCTCTCTGTCCCAAAAATAAATAAAAAACGTTGAAAAAAAAAATTAAAAAAAAAAGAGGTGCCTGTACAGATCCACCGCTCCTCTCTCTTCACCTCCTAGGTCACAGGCTACG
Organism: Panthera uncia; assembly: GCF_023721935.1. NCBI lineage: Eukaryota > Metazoa > Chordata > Mammalia > Carnivora > Felidae > Panthera > Panthera uncia. Next base: position 74,087,729 of record NW_026057580.1, on the reverse strand, counting down.
AAGGTCAAAATGTCAAGTATAGGCTCTATTCTAGTTGCATGGGCAGACTGAGGAAAAGAGAAGGTAGAAATAGATGAAACAAGAATCAAAACCACAAGATTAACTTAGGTTTTTAAAATTATTATTAAATAAATGAAAATCCAATAGGAGCATAGCAGCGGCTTCGTTCTGAATTCAAAACCACAAGGTTTCTTGAAAATCATATAGTGCAATAAGGAGAATGAAGGGAAATTCACAAACTCCATTTTCTTGAAACCGAAGAAAATGTTTCTTCATAATGAAGAGTATACCTTGGAGCAGGGAAAACTGATCCAAAAGACCCATCTGAAGGCAGATTTAGTATCTTTAAAGACTTTAAAGATGTGAAAATATAGGCCAAAGTATCGTGTTAGAAATAAATCGGGATGGCATTGGATTTCTCCTCAGCAACATTCAGTGGCAAAAGAAAATGGACTAACATTTAAAATTTACCCAAGTAGAGAAAGTGTGAACCAGCCAAGCTGCTCTTCAAGTAGAGAGCAGGCCATTTGAATATCTAAGAATTCAGGGAATAGTATTCCCAAGAACCTTTTCTGAGAATGATACCAGAGGGTAAAATTCAGGCAAGCAGGAGTTGATTGACAACACTTCAGCAGAAGAACTGAGGTGAGCATATAATTCATTTCATTGCATAACTATTATGGAAATTTTCAAGCATACACAAAGGTAAAGAGAATGTACCTGCTCTCCAGCTTCAATAAGTATCAATATTTTGCCAATCTTGTTTCATCCTTCAGCTACCTCCCCTTTTTGTGACAAAATATTTTAAAGAAAATTCTAAACATTATGCTAATTCATACAGAAACATTTCAATATGAGTCTCTAACTGGTAAGGACTTTTTAAAAAAATATAAAGTACCATGCTATAATTATACATAACAAGGTATATATTTTATATACAGGTCTTTGATTTATAATATTATTATAAATAATTCCCTGAAATCATCTAATATCCATTTAATACCATTCATATTTCCCTAAATAGCACAAAGATACCCTGTTATAGTTGGCTGTATGAAGCAGGTTATACATAAGGCCCACGTGTTGCTTCTGGTTGTTATGTCTCTCGTGTCTCATTTTTTCTCTTTTTTTCATGCCATTGGTTTGTGAAAAACTGGGTCATGTGTCAAATAGAATGTCCTATATCATAGATTTACTTGGTCGCTTCTTCATGGTGCTAATTAACTTGCAGATTTTTTGCCTGTATTCCCTATAAAGTGACAATTTGGTCTAATACCTGATTAGATTCAGACTTAATTTCCTAGGAAACGATACTTGACAGGTGACGCTGTGTACTTACTCTTGCACTGCATGGCATAAGGGGACACAGAATATTGGGCTATCCCATTTTTAGGGACGCTAAGGGAGATAAGTGGCCTCATGTGACACAGTCCCCATCCCACTATGCTTTCACCTAGTACTTTAGAATTCATTTAGATCCATTACATCACTAGGGGTTGCAAAATGGTTATTTTCTAATTCTGAAAAGCTCTACAAATAATAAAATAATAAAAGAAAAGTTGAATGATACAAAATTGATGTGCATAAAGAAATAATTTTTTCATGGACTGGAATAACAATGACTGAGAAGACATCATGGGAAAAAGAAGCCATTAACTATAGCCTACAAATGCGGGAAACTTACAAAATGTGTGAGGAAATCTTTAAAATATTTCTAAAGGACAAAAGGTAGCCTTGAATAAATGGAAAATAAATGGAAAGGCACCCCATGTTCCCAGACAGGTTGATAACAACACAACAAAGGTGTCTAATTCACTAGCGTTGGGGTGGAGCCCAAGATTCTCTTTTAGCCTGCCTTCCCCAGTATGGCCTGCTTTGTGCTTTAAAGCAGTTCTCAAGAAATGATCCCTGGACCAACAATATGAACTCGGTTACACATGCAAATTCTCTTGCCTCGCTCCAGACCTACCAAATCAGACACTCTGGTCTCAGCAGTCTCTGTTAACAAGCCCTCTGGATGATTTTTGCGTGAGCTGAAAGTTTGAGGACCACTATCTCTAGTGCTTCTAAAATCTAAGTTGCATAGAAATCACCTAAGATTCTGTTAACCGGACTGGATTCAGCAGGTCTGGGATGGGGTCTGATTCTGCATTGCTAACAGACTCCCTAGTGATGCTGATGCTGATGGTCTGAAGACAACAGTTTGAGGAGCAAGACTAGAAAAACAATCTGTTTCTAGTTTACTCAAGGCCAACCTACCCTGTGCCCTCTGCTCCCATTTTGTTCTAGGTATTAATGACAAATCATATGTTACTCCTCTCAGTAACATGTTTATTTTAAACAGAATTTAACCCACAGAAGTATGTTCCTCTCGAAACACATTTAACCAGAAATAATTACAAATTAATCTCAGGCTTTAGTGAAGCAATTTTGGAGAGAAACGTATTCAGCATCTATCAAAGCATGCCATAGAGGACATACTGCTAAATGGAATCTAGAGGAGAAAACTACTAAGGAAAAGCTTATGTATAAGGAGAATCTTTGTGTAAATCTATGTATAATCCAGTTTGTATAAATCCAGTTTGCCTCTACTTTCTCTCCCTTAATAAATTCTTATTTTCATGTATTAGGTTTGGTGTAGGCCCTCGTATTGCTTCATAGTGCCCCAAAATTTGGTGGCTGAAAACACCAAACATTTATTTAAGCTCGTGATTTTCTGGGTCAGAGATTTAGAGAGTGCCCTACAATGTCTGCAGCCTCAGAAGTGGTGGCTCAAAGTCTGAATGGCTGTAATGGCTTCTTCCTCTCCACTTGGCTGGCTTGGCCAGGCTGAGCATTACCAGAGACAAGTCATAAGATGCAACATTTCCACAATCTGGCTTCACTTCTGCTATAGTCTATTGATTCACTAAGGCCAGATTCAAGGGGAGAAGGATAAGATTCCATCTCCCAGTTAGAGCCATTGAGCCACATTTCGTTTACCATGGTTAGTTTTGATTAGAGTGAAACCCAGAAGGACCAAAGATGCAGTGAAGTTGGTTTGGTTAGAATCAACGTAAATGAAAAAAAAAAAAAAAAATGCTAGCTTTAAGACCTTCTTTGAAAGCTCACAGGCTCAGGAGAGCCTGCGGTTCACATTTCTTCCCCACTCTGCCTTCAGTGACCTCACCTTGGAAACTTGAATCTGCGTCATAGAAATTGGCAAACATTTCACATCAGGGTGTTTTTTAGGAGCCATTTGTTAAATACTAATCACATACCATGTTTAAAATCCAAGTAATATATCAAATATATTACAAATATGTTGCGACGTTACATCCTCCACCTTTCCCTCTCCCACCTAAACACACACACGCCTGACCCTGCTCCTCTAACTTCCCAAGGATATGTTCCAGGTCTTAACACTTATAGGGTCCTGTCTTCAATTTGGGGTAACGTTCCATGGTAATAAAGGGTTCATTCCCAGAATTGTCCAGCTAGGGAGCCAGGATTTTTAGTGATACAGAGTGCGAGCCACAGTGTAAAATGTAGTGCCTCTTTACACATCAATTCCACTCAGAGATTTAGGGAAACTTAAAAAAAAAAAAAAAATATATATATATATATATATATATATGTATGTATATATGTATGTACATATGTGTGTGTGTTATATATATTATATACACACATATGTGTGTATATATATTTAAACTAGTGTGGGTATATAACATAGTAGAATGCAAAATTTGCATTATTTCTAATAAACATAAAACTACAAAACAGTTTTACACCAGCACTGCTTTGACAGTTTCCCCAGACCTCCAGTCAGGGCCGACTTACCCATTCAGCACAGTAGGCACTATGCCTAGAAACCACCATACTTGTAGGGGTTCCAAAAGTGTTTTTAATTTCTTTTAAAATTAGAAGAAAATGAACTTTGGGGTTGAAAAAGTATTTTAGTATATAATATTAATTTATTTGTATTTATATTAATACAGTCATAAATGTGTATGTGCATGCATATGTGTGTGTGTGCGCGCGCCGTTTAAAGTAAAAAGGGGTCTATGGAGACAGAAGTGCCTAGGGCCCCCAAAAGTCATAATACAGCCCTGCCTATAGGGACATGCTTTCAGAGCACAGTGGAAACATGTGAAAAGCTCTAAATTTTAAGCACCATATCCTTTCAATGTGTTATTCTTGAAAACTGCTGTCTTCAGATTCCAAGGAAATGAATTCCAAATGGTAGATTTTCATACGTCCTTGAAAGGCAGTAGAATAGATTTGCAGGACGAGGATTTCCGCTGACCGCACCACTGACCCCACTGTCTATAGCAGTCAGTTAAGAGGATCTTGGTTACTCACAAGTCACCACTTCTGCTCCCAGATGCCATGACCAATATTTATATAGAGCAGCAGACCTTCTTGCATGAGTCTCGTCAAGCCATAAAATCATAGAACTTGAAGCCACGGAGCCCCAACCCCCAACCAATGGAAGAGCACCTTTCTCGCCATCCTTGACCGTCACTCGGCATCAGTTTGAGCACATCCTGACACAGCCCTGACACATCCCGACACAGCCTTCCCTCAGGAGCTGCAACGCTGCTTCTCTTTGGGTTGTTGTCTTCAAGGAAACACTGACGGCGAGAAAACACAGAGATACACAGGTTGCTGTCGCTGCAGCCGAAGATGTCAGAATGAGCCCTGAACACCGTGAGTCCGTGTGGTAGGTGAACTACACGCTGTGCGCAGTACCCACAAGTACCAGTGTGGTCTCATCGTCCTCAGGGCTATGTTCCAGACCATCCTCCACCACCTTATGCAGAGTGCTGTAGTGTTGCCGACTTTGGTGGAAAGAATGCAGCTCTGAGGCAGCCTCCCAGGCCGCAAAGGTGGGCATGGGGAAGGCATCTGGCCTCTTGTTTTCAAAAAAGCACTTCAGGTTTCGCTCACTCAGCTTGTTGGCATACTCCAGGAATGTATTCTCCAACTGCTCCTTCTCCTTTTGTGCATACGTCTTCCAAAAACTCAGCTGCAGGTGGCTGACTTTAGATCGGCAGCGAGCATAGCAAGTGGTGAGCAGAGAGAAGAAAGACGCTGAACAAATCAGGCACCATCCTAGAATCTTAGAAAGAAAGAAAGAAACAGTGAGGACATGTAGAAGCAAAGCCACTTCCCAGGGAGCCGGGATGGTATTACTGGTAAGTGCTGAGTTAACACCACAGGCATTGCTATACCTCAGTTGAAATACTTCATGTTAATTTTGTAACAGTCAAAATAAAGTTCGAGTTTACCTAATCTCTATCATCCATCCTACCCAACGTTGCCGGTGTACAAAGAAATAGCCAGAAGACAAGCAAATGGAAAATTGCAAAAAATGTAAATTATCCAAGAATCAGTTAAACCAACCCCTCAAATAGCTATTAAAGGAAAGAATTCTGTGCATGTGGAAGTGTGGTCATTTGCACAAATGAACAATTCCTCAGCCAGGAGTTTTCAGGCATTGATAAATACACATTCATGGCTAGTGACTGATTTTTCCATGTTACGTTGTTTGCAGCGAACAACAGACCCTCTCTCAGAGAAGTAGCATTACTCATTACCCATGATCAAGTGAGACAGGCATAACACAATAAGGAAACTGAAGCCAGAAGAATTGAAAAGCTGCATTAAAAAAGAAAAGAAAAGAAAAGAAAAAGAACCTCAGTGTCATTCTAAACCTTCAGGATTACTGGTTCAGAATTTTGGTAATCAGAAAAAAAAAAATCCTGAGTAAAAACTGGTTCAGGTGGCATTTTTTTCCCTGAATTTTAAAAGCAGAACTCTAAATAGCTCGACGTAACTTCTAAACTTTTTTTGTTGCTCTAATTGCATTGGTCACAATTGGAATTAATCTCATATTTGGACAACTAACAGAGCCCTTTCACAGTTTCTCTTGACGTTTTCAATGACCCTTAGTATTTCTCAGCAAATGGGCCTGTTTGAAAATAGAAGCAATAATCTGCAAATGAACCCATTCAGACCGTAACAGAACTACAAATAAGTTGCAATGCTTTAAACCAGTGGTTCCCACACTCTGGCTCAGACTGTGGAGGCATTGTGAGGGTCTCAGACTCCACGTGAATGCCAACTCTGGAGTGGAACTAACTGGATTTAAATCTCAACCTTCCCTTTCCTACAGGTGTTCTCATTTCCTATGGGCGCCTCATTTCCTCAGTTGTAAAGTGGGGGTTACCCACCTCAGAGGGGAATTTGGGGAATTGAAATGAGACTGTGTAGACATACATACGCATTCAGTATGTGTTAGCTATTATCACATGCTGCAATTTTTCGGATGTTATATATTCACGTAAAAGCATTACTGAACTCGTGGTATCTTTCTTTCGTGATTTATGAATGAGGCACAGCTTCCACCATGGTGAAAGTCTTCATATTTACCTTGAATCCCTTGTGGTTGGCTGCCTCTTCTCTTCCTCTTCTACCTTCCTCTTTCCACGCAGCCGGACATCCTGCAGGCCAGCAGACCGTCTCACCTCAGCATCTGAGCCAGTTCTGCCTGAGCTATACTATTCAATCAACTACAGACTCCTCCTTCCACACTGCATGATTTTGGTGTCACCTTGCTCTGAGTACTGAGCACTGAGCCCTCTTGTTCTTCCCCAGTTCACAGTATCCAGAATCTAAACAGACATGGTGGATGCTCTCACACCAGCCCTCAATATGTTCCATTCTTCATGAGTCTCCTCTCTCAAACCCTGGCAGTTTTCTCATTAATTTAGAACCCTTACTGTGAGTCAACAGCTTCATGCCCATTTGTGTCCTTCATCTCTACACCTTTCAGCAGCCGTCCAAGGTAGGTGTTATTACTCCCCGCTGTGAGCAAACTGGGGCTCAGAGGGGTGAAACCATTAGTTCTGGGTCACAGAGCTGGTAAGTGGTAGAGTCAGGATTCAAACCCAAGGCTAGCCAACTCTAAGACCAAGCTCTTGCCACTTGTCCACTCTAACTGCCTTAAGAATAGAAGTTAGAAAATCCAGCTGGATCTCTTCTTTCTTTGCTCGCCCCCCCCCCCCCATGGATAGGGAACTTTTTCCACCCCCACCCACATATCCAACTATTGGTCTGGATTCCCTGTTGCTCCTGCCTGGCTGAACCACTGTGGTCAGCAGCTGTCATTGATATAGCTCCCCTTGTCTACATCCCGTGTGCATCCTCCCCTAGAAATCAGCCCCGGGTCTTTCTCATTCTGCTGAAAAGTAAACAGGTAGTGTGCCCAGGATAAGCTATGACAGGATATTCATAATTCCTTATGCCTGTGTTTAGAGAAGAAAAGCTCACACAGTGATAAGTGTTTGGATCTGGCATGAACTGAATAGAGCCTGGTGCCTGAGGACATAAATCATAAATCGCTCATTGTATCATAACATTTGTAATTAGTACCTTCCTTCAACAAAAGAAGGAAGACATTTGGGATCCTGGAATGTTTTTATCTAAGATGAGCTTTATGCGTTAAACAAAAGATTTTGTTGTGGGGCATTTTGAAGCTTATCAGCTTATGAAAAAAGTACCATGTGACTATACAGCCAACCAGCTTTGGAAAGTATGATTTTAAAACCAGACTGCCTTGATGTGTTGTTGAAAAGGCACGTCCTTGTTGAAAAAGTAAAAATATACCATTTTGAGTGCCTTTATTCTGAAACAAATAGCATTCCTGACAAATTGTGGATCTGTTTATGTACTCTTATTGGTTGTTTTGGTTTGGGGAACATAATCCTACTACTCCCAAGTAGGAATTCAGTCTTTTCCTGAGGCCAGGGCAAGGCTCCACATCTGGATTTGTGCTCACGTACCTGGACGGATGACAAGCTACTTCCCTGTGTCAATTAGGTAAAGCTACAATTTCCTTCTATTAAACAAAACCTGTAAAGCGCAAAGAGCAGAGGACCTAACCTCCCTAGAGAATACCGTCACTTTTCACTGAAGGCTATTTAAAGACTGCCACCTCCCATTTTGGACAGGAAATCTTTCTCAATCTTGACAATATTTATACGCAGAGATAACAGTTGCCAGAAATCACTTGAGGGAATCTCTACACTAATTATATTACGTGCAGCTTTGAAAAATAGGAGTTCATTTGGTTCAGCTATATTTTAATAGATGAATGCTATGTGTGTTTTTCTGAGAAACCAGTTTGAAAATAATTGATAGAAGGCAGTAATTTCTAATTACAGCTCTGTCATTAATGCTCAATTATGAGTTAGCGTCATGCATTATTTACAAAGTCAACCCGGAGAGATTGTTTTAAAGCACTTAAGTATTTACATACGCATAACCCAGAGGATATTTTCTTTTTGGAAGTGGAAAAGACAATGCAATCAGCAATTTTAGGGAGCCACCAACCTCTAAAAAGCTTTCCCTGAGATTGTCTTACTGCTGTATGATGTTCCAATTTCCATTTGGTTTCAAAATGTTCTAACAAGATTCAGACTCAGCTCTGCCGGAAGTGAGTACAGACAGAATACTTTGCACGGGGAGAAAAAGGCAAGTTTGTCCTTTCTTACCTGAGACTGGGCTTGCAGGGACAGTTTCAGTTCTTCATTGTCCGTGGGGGCCATGCTGGTTTTGCCACAAGACACTTTGTAAAGTTCATCCCAGCATTCCTGGGGCTTGCCCTTGCAAATCAGTCCCAGGAGTCTTGAACTTTTGGTCCCGCTCATGGCACATTCATAAAAAGTCCCATTGAGCAGAGCCACAGAAAGCCACATCATTGGAGCCACCAATGAATTCAGAGTGATCTGGCCGAGGACATAGAAAAAGTGGCAGCTGTGACCTTTGGGGAAGATTTTCCTGGGATTCACACAGCAGCCGGTGAAGAGCCTCATCGCCTTGCTGTTCAGAAAGAATCCCAGGATCAGTAACACCCAAGCAGGAGCAAACAGGAAAACCAGCCCATAGACCACATTCTCAGTGCTGCAGGGACACTTAAAAGCCACCAGTGAAAAGAGACGCTCGCTCCCCACGGTCAGCAGAGCCATGAAGCTGTAGCCAATAACAGTTTTCTGGTTGAGGAAGAATTTTAAAATCCCCTGAAAAGCATCCATGTTGAAGATACACAAAGGGAAAATGCTTTGCCCTTATTTATTGGCAGAGCAGCTGCGGCAGCAGCCGAGGGTGGAGCTCCTTCTTCATTAGAAACAACAGTCCTCCTTCTCAGGCTGAATTCAGCCAGATAAGGAAACAATGTCATTGCCTAGGAATGAGTATTTCCCAACCATGCTCAGATAACGCCTCCTACTGGTGAATTTTGTGCCACGGAACCGGGGCCCAAACACTGAGAATCTGAGTACATTCAGAGTGCACAGCTTCCATTTTATGTTATTTTCATACGGCTTGGACTGAGAATCAGAATTTTTTTCGGATTCTCAATCCTATAAATAATAGTCTAGGAATTTTCCAGCCGGAGGAATCAACATTAGCAGAAATGGGTCTCAGCCAATTCACTGAGAGCCAAATCTAGTCTCCAGGCCAGGAGTCTCATGATGATTTTTCCCTTGTTACTTAAGACTGCTACTTTTGCTACTTTGCCTAAAGATCTGAAAGATTCATTTTTTTGTGTCCTCTTAAACTGACTAGTGTCAGAGATTTGAGCCAAATTTTAGGATTTGGGCTACTTAAAATTTCTATGGAAAAGTTTAGGGAGCATTTGAGTTTTCAGTGAAAGACAAAATGAGAAGGTCCTCATCATTTCTTTCCTAGTAACCTCTTGATTACTATCTCTGCCTTTGACCTCCTGCCCAACCCTACCCTCAACCCAAATCCATCCTCCAAGCTCACACAAAGGAGATCCTTCAAATGGAAATTCAATTCTGTCCTAACCTACTCACACCTTCGGGGCTTTATGCTACCCACAACTGATAAATACCAGTCTGCCCTGAACTTGATCATGGTATTTCCTGCCCATGACATGTTTCCTCCACCTAGAACACCTCCCACTCGCACCACAGCTGTCCACCTGGCAAATTCTCACTCAATATTCATGAACAGAATAGCAGTTTCCTTCTCTGTATTTGCAGGATTGCTTCCTAATATAGAACACTGTACTTGCAGGACTTACACCATTGCAGTTTTTTTAATACCTTTTTACTATGAGCTCTTATAAAACAGGAACTCTATTTATGAACTTTTGTATTCTGGGCCTAAACATGGTCTCAAACACAGAATGGATGCTCATTTAATAATTTGTTTTTCAAATAGTTATTGAACTCGCATTGTGTGCTAGAAATGCAGTGTTCAGTGAGTACCTATTGAATGAATGATGAACCTTTCAGGACTTCTAACTATAAATAATTTAAGAAAATTGTTTCCATTTCTGTCCTATACTGCTCTTAATTTTAAAAATTAAATTAACTGGGGCACCTGGGTGGCTCAATTGGTTAAGCGTCTGACTCTTGATCTCAGCTCGGGTCATGATCTCACCGTTCGTGGGATCGAGCCCCATGGTGGGGCTGTATGATAACAGTACAGAGCCTGCTTGGGATTCTCTCTCTCCCCCTCTCTCTACCCCTCTCCTGCTAATGCTCTCTCTCTCAAAGTATATAAATAAACCTTTTAAAAAAATTAAATAATTGAGACTCTTGAAAGAGAAGTTCACAAGTTTCCAATAATAAACTTCAAATTCCAGTGCATTTGGTGAAAAGAAAGTTCCTTGGCCCAGAAGTCAAGGGACTGAGCAATAGCATGGGCTTGGCCATGTCATTTGACTTCTCTGAATCCCAACCTGCTCACTTATGAAACTAGAGGTATAAAAGAAATAGTCTCCGGGGCGCCTGGGTGGCTCAGTCGGTTGAGCGCCGACTTCGGCTCAGGTCATGATCTCGCGGTCCGTGAGTTTGAGCCCCGCATCGGGCCCCTGTGCTGACAGCTCAGAGCCCGGAGCCTGTTTCAGATTCTGTGTCTCCCTCTCTCTGACCCTCCCCCATTCATGCTCTGTCTCTCTCTGTCTCAAAAATAAATAAACGTTAAAAAAAAAATTAAAAAAAAAAAAGAAATAGTCTCCAAGATTCTCTCCATCTCAACATGGTCAAAATCTGTAAGCCCTTCAATACGGCAGACTTTTTTCAGAAGTTACTTTATGACTCATTTATGTAAATCATACCACCACTATCCCTTGCTCCTTCTCAGAGACTAGTCATCCTTTGTGATATGACTTCCTCCACTTTCGAAAGCACACCCTTGAGTCTGATTGTCCCACAGCACCCTCTACTCTATCACCTTCCCATTGTGGTGGATATGTCCTGCGTCCCTTCTCGTTCAGGATCTTACCCTTTACTAGGCTCACATGACACCTATCATGCTGGGATGTTGATGACTAATATTTTAATTTCTTACCCTCCTGAAGGATATTTATTTTTGAAAAAGATTTTTTGAGAAATAATGCTTAACTCTGTTTCATAAAGCATATTGCTTCCACAGAAAACTAGTCCCTTAGGATATCCCATAAAAATAAAACCCTTTAAGACTTGTACAGGTCATAGGGTGGGTACATGCCAAAGCTGAGTGTGAACCCACACTGGCTGACTACAAACTCCACATGCTTAACCATTGTGCTGCACTGCCTGGAACAGAATATCTGGGTGCTTTGCTAATAATAGATACTTGTTCCAGACCAAGTTTTTTAGCAGATTTTTCCCCTCTTTTTATTAGGTTGCCTTTAAGATGTACCTGGGAATTACACCAAGTGTGACCTGTAACAATCCAAGCAGAACTGAATTTTCCCTGATCTTAGACAAGAATCCTCTGGTGGAGTTTGTGGAAGAGCTCCCTGCCGGGCGATCGTCTCTGTGCTACTGCAATTTACTCTGTGGGATTATCAGAGGTGCCCTGGAAATGGTAAAGCGTATCTATTTCATTGTGTTGGGTATATTCCTTATCTCGTGCTGTGTAACAGATTACCCCCAGGTACAACCGTTTAAAACAACTAATATTTATTATCTCACACAGTTTCTAAGAATCAGAAATCCCGGAAGAGTTTTGCTAGGTGGTTGTGGCTAACAGCCTTTCAGAGCGTAATACACACACGGTCCGGCTGTTGGTCCCTTCAGGGCTGCAGTCCCTGAACACTTGACTGAGGCTAGAGGATCCACCTCCATGCTCACTCACGTGGCCTCACTGGCTGGCTGGCAGCTGGCTAGAGGCTTCATGAAAGTCCTTGCCACATAGGCTCCCTGGTAGATACAGTCACAACAGGTGCTGCTGGCCCTGGTACTGTGTGGGAGGGCCCTACCTGAGGGTGTGTGAATAACAGGAGGCAAAGATCACTGCAGTCGATTTTGGAGGCTGGCTTCCACACCTGAATTATTCATTGACTGAACAAAGACGGTGAGGTGATTCGCATCTGTGAAAAGGCACTGAGCTCTTGGTTTGGGGAGTAGATTCCCGTGATTCATTGCTTACATACAAAAACCAAGAGCACACTGTATGTTAGCCAGTTTGACAACAAATTATAAAAAAAAAAAAAAGATATTTTAAAAATAAAAATTAATGAAGAGAGAAAAGAAATAAGAGATTTAAAAAGGCCTGAAAAATAGTTTGAAATGTAAGAATTACATTATCAAAAAAAAAGTAGCACTGACAGCAATTTTCTAGTGAATTTAATTTGTGTGGAAAAGTAAGTAAATAATTGTGCTTCCAAACAAATCTAAGTCCAGATAATTATTCAAAAAAGAAAAAAGGCATTGAGTGTACAAGGTGAATAAGACATAGTTGCTGCCCTTCAAGAGTTTCTGTCTAGTACAGGGGCACCTGGGTGGCTCAGTTGGTTGAGTGTCCGACTTCGGCTCAGGTCATGATCTTGCGGTTCGTGAGTTCCGGTCCCACGTCGGGTTCTGTGCTGACAGCTCAGAGCCTGGAGCCTACTTCAGATTCTGTGTCTCCCTCTCTCACTCTGCCCTTCCCCTGCTCATGCTGTGTGTGTCTCTCTCTCTCTCAAGAATAAACGAACATTAAAAAATAATAATAATAATAAAAGAGTTTCTGTCCAGTAGAGAAGTCAGATAGATGTGTAAAAAAGTGTGGATAAATGGCTAGGGGAGGACCTGGGTTGGGGTGGTTGGTAGGGCAGAGATAACTTCCTAGAGAAACTAGGATAAATAGAAGGTGAAGGCCATGGGGTAAGGGGAGCAGGGGAAAATAATGTTCCAGGTAAAAGGAATAGCATGTCCAAAGGCACAAAAAGAATGTTTCATTCAAGGAATGAGAAACTTGAATTAATTCCATAGAGATGACATGTAGATTGAGATATTGTCTCGAGTAAGGTTTCAATTCTTTACAGAGGCTTAATTTTTATTTTTTATTTTATTTTATTTTATTTTTTATATTAAATATAATTTATTGTCAAATTGGTTTCCATACAACACCCAGTGCTCATCCCAACAGGTGCCCTCCTCAATAGAGGCCTGATTTTTAAAAAGTGGCGGGGCACATTCATATGACAACCTTGGGAACAATCTAAAGATTGTTATATTGAAAGCAGCAGAGACCCATTATAGGTTTATAAAGAAGGGAATGGTATTTTGAAATTTGTGTTTTAGGAATTTTATCCCTTTGTCAACAAAGTGAAAGTATACAGGAGGAGGGTACAGTGCTGGAGGGAAGAAGAGGGCAGTTAGGAAGCTGATGATGGTAACCTCAAGAAAAACTAGAATAAAGCCCTGACAATAGGAGTGGAGAGGAGATTGATGTGAACAACATTAATAAGGCAGATTATTAACTAATTAAACTTAAAACTAGGCTATTAGTTGACTGAAAGAGATAAGATTGGGAAAAAGATTCAGGAATTATTTAAGGTTCTGAGCAACCTGTAAGATGGTTGTATTGTTAACCAAGAGAGCAAAACAAGGAGGGGTACACTGGGGGTTGGGAAAGATAAAGTGAGGAGTTCAGCTTGGAAGATTCTAGAATTGAGGTGTCTAACATACAAACAAGTGATGATATTCAATAAGCAGTTGTTTTACATGTCTGGAAGCCACAGATGTGGGCTGGAGAGTCATTGGAACTGTCAAAGGATGCCTAGGAAGTGTGTAGAGTAAGAAGGAAAAGAAGTCACAGGTGGAACCGTAGGAAGCAATAAAACATAATGAGTAAGTTGAAGAGAGAATACAAAGACTGCAAAGGATACCAAGAAGGAATAAACAGAAGTGGGAAAGAATGGAGTCAGAAACAAAGGAGGAGAGTATTTCAAGAGGTTCCTCGAAAAATTAAAAATAGAACTATCCTACAACCCAAAAAATTGCACTACTAGGAATTTATCCAAAGGATACAAAAATGCTGATTTGAAGGGGCATGCACACCCCAATGTTTATAGCAGAACAATCAACAATAGCCAAAGTATGGAAAGAGCCTAAATGTCCATCGAATATGTACATATACATATGTATATATGTATTATATATATATATAATGGAATACTACTCAGTGATGAGAAAGCATGAAATCTTGCCATTTGCAACAATGTGGATGGAACTAGAGTGTATTATGCTAAGTGGATAAGTCAGTCAGAGAAAGAGAAATATCATATGATTTCACTTGTATGTGGAATTTGAGAAACTCAACAGTTAACATAGGGGAAGGGAAGGAAAAATAAGATAAAAACAGAGAGAGAGAGAGCAATACAGAGAACAAACTGAGGTTTGCTGGGGGGTGTGAGGGGTTAAATGGTGGCAGGCATTAATGAGGGCACTTTTCAGGATGAGCACTGGGTGTCATGTGTAAGAGATTAATCACTGGGTTCTATTCCTGAAGCCAAGACTACACTGTATGTTAACTAACATGGATATAAATTTAAAAAAAGAAGAAGAAGAGGGAGTGATTCCCAAGATCAAGGATAGCAGAGATGCTAAGTAAAACAAGACCTGAAAAATATTCACAACATGTAGGAAGGAAAAGGTCAGGAAGGACCTTAGTGGGATGGGAACCTGAAGGAAGAAGACAATCTGTCAAAAACTCTTGATCAAGGGCAATTTAGAAAGAGGTAACAGTCCACAAAGTCTAGTTTTTCCAGAAGCTGAGCTTTTAAAAGTGGTGAGACCAGAGAGTAGCCAAAGATTAGACATGATAATGAGGCATGCATATAATTTTCAATTATCTGTGATAATTAGAGGAAGGATATAATAACAGGTAATCCAAAAGAGTAAAACAATAGCCATAATGTATTATTCACACAGACCTTCCATGCTCTGTCCTACCAATTTTTTAGGCTTGCCCTATAATCAAGAAATCAAGAAAGAGGAAGGGAGATGTTCTGGGAGCTTACAGACAAAGGGAGGAACCATAAAACAAAGGCAAAAATAAGATAAATAATTCTCCAGTTTTCACAGACAACATTTGATTCTATATGCTATTTGACAAATAGCTATCAGGCTTCATGTGGCCTCAGGTATCCAAATAGCTTCAACATAGCCTCCTTGCTCATTTTAACTGACCTTCTGACAAATTTTGACAAAGACAAAAAAGATCTTATTGGGGGAAGATGAGGGTGAACATAGCTTCTATATTAAGATCTTATTGGGGGAAAATGAGAGTGAACATAGCTTCTATATTTCAATTGCCTACTAGACCCAGGCTTTTTCACTTATTATTTGTTTTACCAAGTACTTTTGCTTTTATCTTATTTATCACAAGGACTTAAAATAGCTGAACAGATACTCTGTCAAGGGTAGTCGGTCAGCAATATGATGCTCTTATGTGAATACATTTTAATGAATAGACAAGTAAGCCCTGTGGGATCACTTCAATGTATGGAAAGTGGGAAATTCTTTATGGTAGAAAAGAAGGGCTGGATATCAAATATTCATGTCTGTAATTTCAATCTTTAATTTTATATTTATAATTTATTTAGTTGATACTTTTTCAAAGCTCTCAAAGTCGTGATTGCTACATGTTGTTAGCACAAGTGATGCTATTTGGCTGATGACAGAATGATTGATAGCAAGTTCGTTGGAAAGAAATCATTTAAGAATCCATTTATCCTTGGAAGTTCTGCTTGACAAGGCACATTGGGTCAAGGCTATAGATGAGCTCTGCACTGTGAGCAAAAGTGGGCCCATGTCCCTTGACTTGCCCTGAATCCCCCAGGTTGGGCGTGGCCTGGACCACCCTTCTCTCTGCAGGCTCACACCACAGAGCTGACCCACAGCCAGATCATCTCTGGAGGACACACAGTAAAGGGCCCTTCATCCATGGAGCAAACTCTTTTTTTTATCATTCCATAAGGAAAGTGAGCCCCTTATTGGTTATAGAAAGCTGAAAAAAAAATTTAGAGAGTTTTTTTAAATTTTTTAAACATAAATTATGCGTGCCTGTTTTGTTTTGTTTTTTTCTCTTTCCTAGGTTCATTTGGCTGCTGATGTTACATTCTTGCAAGACACACTGAAAGGCGACCGTGTGACAGAAATAGGAATAACATTTCTGAAAAAGCTAGATGAGAAAAAATACAGACGGAAAAAATGAAGAATTGCATGCAAAACGCCACAGGGTGGCCATTTGAGGAGTTAATATTATCTAAACATATATAGCCATAGAAATTTTGAATTGTTTAATAATAGCATGGGATTTAAAAGGCTTCTATATCCACCAGAAATTTGAAGTGCAGGGCACTAGGAGTTAAAGCTGTTTTATTTCTTTGTTTATAAATCACACATTTTTAATCTTATGTCCATAAGATTACATCTACAAATAACTCTTCGTAAGATGGGATACATGAATTTCACATATCATATAGTTTGTCCTAACAGAGTCTATTGATTTCATTTACTTATGGCAATGAAAAAAAATCACAACCAGCTACTCAGTTAGTATATTTACCCATTCTCATTGGAAAAATAGATGAAATGATACAATATAGAGTTCACTATATAGAGATAATTTCTAGATACTGTATAGAAACAGTGCCATTTATAATACCTTTTCATCTTTTTGAGAAACTATGGATACAATTTCTCTCATATATTGGCTTGGTTAATCACTTTAGCCTCCCAAAGTTGCTCTCTCTTGATTTATAAATACCAAGGCAAGCTGTTTATTTGGACGTTAATTTTAAAATATTTTTAAATAGCATTTAATTTTAATTAATTTAATTTTTAGATAGTATTAACCACATTTCTTCCTTTTCTCATGAAATATTGCTGATGGTCAAGCCAGAAAATCTCTAAAATGAGAGGTCAATAATGTTTTTTTGAAAGTACTTTCTAACCCCAAAGCTTATTAAGTTAGAAATTTTGCTGTCATTTTTATCCCCTAAACACCTTACAAAGCATACTTTGTGCCCAGAACATATTTAAAATTCAAAATGTACTGGATTAAATACACAATAATCGTTACCAGACCATCAGCATACAGGTAGCCTTTATGGCAGTCCGGGATCTAGTGGGATCTTCAGAGAACTGAAATTACAAGTAAGCTATAATTAGTATGGGCCCATCCGTTAAAACTGGTGTAAGTGATATGAGAGAGGTAGACTTCAGTTGGACTCGGGAGCCTGAAGACACTATCCCTCCAGCCTGAAGACACTAGTCTCTTTCTAGTGGATTCAGGTGATCCTAATTAGTGGCTGATCTTGGGAAAGGCACATAGTCTCTCAGGCACACTCTCTCTCATCTATAAAATGGCACGGTTGGACATGATAAATATCTTAAATTATATAAATGAGTTTGAATGGCATCAAGAACCACTCTAGGGCCCCTGAGTGGCTCAGTCGGTTAAGCATCTGACTCTAGATTTCGGCTCAGGTCTCACGGTGTGTGTTTGAGCTGACAGCATGGGGCCTGCTTGGGATTCTGTCTCCCTCTTTCTCTGCCACTGTCCCCCTCGCTCTCTATCTCTCTCTCTCAAAATAAATTAAAAAAATAACAATAAGCTTAAAGAAAGAAATATTTTTAGAAGAACCACTGAAATTCCACATTTTTGGACTTTAGAAGACGATGAGGAATTTCTTTGTTCCCTGCCTACCCAGCTGTCTCTTCAAAAGGACATTGAAGTGGGTATTAGGATCAAATAGAGTCCCTGGGGCAGCTGTAGCGACCATGGAAGGAACTTCAAACCAGTTCCACGGACGACCAGGAATAGAATCTGGAAGAAGATTACCTGACATCAGAAGGGATATCACAGTGCCACGTATTTTAAACTGATGCCTCCAGAAGAATGTTTGCAATCCATCCCAAAGCTTCTTTTGGGGGTGTTTCCATCTTCTGTTCAGTTTCCTCTTTCTCCTTTATAGTACACTCACCTCTCCAGGAACCCAAAGTACCCATGTCTAAGGGCCTCTCTCTTCAATCAGCACTCAAGTACACTTCCATGCTCTGCAGTATTCTCTTGTCTACACTTTCCTCTCCTCTCCCAACTCAGCAATCCAAACTCCCTGGGGCCGCTGTCTTCATTACCCACCCACCTGAAGACAGCTGATTCTGATACTCTGATGCTGAGTGTTAGAACGGGTGATGGTTTCAGGATGAGTTTTGTTCTCTGTTCTTTTGTTTTCCCTTACCTTAGAGAGGGAGACCAGCCTTTTGGATTGAATTTATGGTACAAACAGTGACCTATATCACCAAGAGAAAAGACTGTTCAGTAGTCCCCTCCACCTTATCCCCAGGGGATATGTTCCAAGACCCCAAATGGATGCCTGAAGCCACTGATAGTACTGAGCCCTATATATATACATATCTGTGATAAGGTTTAATATATAAATTAGGCACTGTAAGATATTTATAATAATGATAAAACAATGATAGCAATGTACTATAATAAAAGTTGTGTAAATGTGGGCTTTCTCTTTCTCAAAATATCTTAGTGAGCTGTACTCACCCTTCCTCCTGTGATGCCGTGAGATGATAAAATGCCTATGTGATGAGATGCAGGCATTGTGACCTGGTGTTAGGCTACTATGGGTCTCTGACCAGAACTCAAAAGAGGTATCATCTGCTTCTGGACTGAGGTTGACTAATGAAAGCAAAACCACAGGTGGGGAGAGACCACTGTATTCAGTAAGAACTCCATCCTGAAGAATGGGAGAATCTAAAAAATGCTGTTCATGAGAATTAGAGCCACATAGACACATTTTCGAATAGCCACATTCAAAAAGTGAAAAGGAGCAGGGAACACTAATTTTAATAATATACTTTTTTTAGACTAATTATCCAAAATATTATTTCAACAGTCAATATAAAAAGTATTGACGGGGGGGCGCCTGGGTGGCGCAGTCGGTTAAGCGTCCGACTTCAGCCAGGTCACGATCTCGCGGTCTGTGAGTTCGAGCCCCGAGTCAGGCTCTGGGCTGATGGCTCGGAGCCTGGAGCCTGTTTCCGATTCTGTGTCTCCCTCTCTCTCTGCCCCTCCCCCGTTCATGCTCTGTCTCTCTCTGTCCCAAAAATAAATAAAAAACGTTGAAAAAAAAATTAAAAAAAAAAAGTATTGACGGGGCGCCTGGGTGGCTCAGTCGGTTAAGCGGCCGACTTCGGCTCAGGTCATGATCTTGAGGTCCATGGGTTCGAGCCCCACGTCGGGCTCTGTGCTGACCACTCAGAGCCTGGAGCCTGTTTCAGATTCTGTGTCTCCCTCTCTCTCTGACCCTCCCCCATTCATGCTCTGTCTTTCTCTGTCTCAAAAATAAATAAAACATTAAAAAAATTTTAAAAAATTATTGAGACCACTTACATCCTTTTAAAAAGTGTCTTTGAACTCTATATTTTACACTTTTAGCACATCTCAATTCAATGGTAAATTTTCAAAGCTTACAGTGAAATGTAGTCCTACCAAAACAGTAAAATTGTGTTTAATAGCTTCAATTTTTTTTTTAATTTAAATGAACTAAAATTAAATTAAATTTAAAAATTCATTTCCTCAGTCACACTAGTCACATTTTAAGTGTTCAGTAGCCATATGTGGCTAGTGGCTACTCTAATATACAGCACAAGTCTACAATTCCCAGTCACAGAACTGTAGGGTCTCCTTGACCTTCGACACAAAGTATTAATGGGGAGGATCCAAGTTCGTAGAGAGGGAGAAAGGAGACAGAAAGAAAAAGGTCTTTCTCAGAGACCATCAGAGATCAATGAAATGCTTAGTGGTGATCCATAAAAACAGAGAGGCTTCTAGGTAAAGATTTCACACTAAGGAAAAGGTGCACACCATCCTCTGAGTTCCAAGTGTATTTTCACCCCCTTTGTGTGAAGTTGTCTTTCTTTCTTTTTCTGTCTTTCTTTCTTCCGAAAGAGAGAGAACGCAAGTGAGAGAGCGTCAGAGAAAGAAGCCGAGGAGGGGCAGAGACAGAGAGAGACAGAAAGAGAGAGAGAAAAGCAGGGCTCACCCAAAGTGGGGCACAAGCTCACCTGATGTGGGACCCAAACTCACAAACCATGAGATAGTGACCTGAGCCAAAGTCGGATGCTTAACGCCTGAGCCACCCAGGTGCCCCTGAAGTTGAGTCTTTCTAATAAAGGCCTTGTGGAAGTTGCACAGTGTAACTAAAGAGGTATAGAATATTTTTATTTCATAAAGGCCTTCACTCTGTACTCCAGACCCTGATCAGTGCAGAGGGAAGCCAAAAAGGAAGAAAGGTTGGGGGCAGAAAGATAGTTTATTGTTATTCAAATGACATCACCAGATTGCTGCCTGAGCTGTTTACTGGGGAGACCTGCTGTGGTTGCCTGTTCACTTATTTAAAGTTGCCAGGAATCAGAAATACTTCCCTCAGCAGCCTGCACAGTTGTTTATTGTTTTCTCAAATCTCTTAGATTCATCCGTTAGTTATTAGAAGCCTGGATCTCTTCAGCAGTTGGAGTGGACTATTAAGAATAAGCAGAAAGTTCCCTCTTCTTCGTTTATGAAGGATCAAAGTAGAAATATGGGAAAACAGATGCATGAAGTGAGAGAATGTCATTAAAACTTTCGTAACCAAAGAGGCCACTTTAATCAAGATCTGCTAAATGTTAAGTAACAAGTAAATGCTGGAAGAGATCGTATTATTCATTGTTAAGGGTCTGTCAGTTGGGACTGTAGACTGAGTGGTGCTCATATTCCACTGTCTCATCCACCAGCTAGGGAGGCTAATTAATTTCTCCTCAGTAACACTGAAGTCCATGATGAAGGCAGTAGCCTCCCAGCCCTAGAAACCTGGTATGACAAACATTTCCTTCTTTAAAAAGAGAGGCAAACTTTGTTTATTCTGCTTGGTTGCATATTAAAAAAAAAATCTGTCCAGTTGCTATATTTCTTCATTCTGGTAAACCTTCCAGAACTTTAGCTGGACATGACCAGTGGTTAATCAACAGTGGCTATGGCAAAACAGTCAACAGACAGAAGGAAAGGGGTTGCAGCAGTATAACGTGCCAGTCTATAATCGAGGCGACACCCAGTACTGATTCTATCAGCTATAGTCACCCTAAAATTGAGAATAAGGCCTGGCCATAGCAATCACTAGCAAAACTTTATTTTTTAAGTGCTTCATTAAGAGAGGAGGAGGTAAACAAAACACATCAAAAGTTGGAAATCCTTCACTAAAAACAGGTAAGAAATAAATGTCCTAAGATAATTCCTTGTTCCCCCTCAAACTGAAACTCTTTCCCAATTAAATCTTTCTTTGTTTTTCTTCCTTCAGTTTCTTTTGTCTTCCATTTTTTTTCTTCTAGAAGCTCTGTTGCCACGACATATGCTTCTCTCTTTTTCCTAAAGAATCTTCCAGCAACTCCTTTATTTAATCCTTTGTTCCCCTTCCATTTCCTTTACATTCATTATGCTTCATGTAATGGGTATTTGTTAGCTGCATATATCTCCACTAATAGAATGACACTTTCCTGTTGAGGTGTCCACCATTTTATTAGGCCACCCATCCTTCAGGAAAAGTCATCTCTATCCCCTGCTCCACTGCTATCACCCGCGCACAGTGGCTCTTTCCCAGTTTAAAATCACTGCCTTGCCAGTCGGATCGAAGCCAGTCAGGACATGGCATCCCCTAGCCCACAACCTTTGCTGCTGACATAGGGCAGAGGTCCAGGATGAATGGATTGAAAGAAGAAAAGTCTGCCTGTTACATGAGCTAATAAATTCGCTGTATTCTTTAAGCGAGTAGTGTTATGTTTCACTGCATAATTAGTATGTGAAAGGTCAGATAATTTGCATCATATTGGAGAATAGCAAAGAGAATAAACTTTATTATTACATTTTTCACATGGTTGAATGCTCAACGAAATGAAGTTGGATTTA
The DNA here is from genome assembly GCF_023721935.1 of Panthera uncia. Lineage (NCBI taxonomy): Eukaryota > Metazoa > Chordata > Mammalia > Carnivora > Felidae > Panthera > Panthera uncia. The sequence continues at coordinate 74,065,499 of NW_026057580.1, read as the reverse complement.
CAACAGCTCTCCTCCTCACAGAAAGGAAAGGGCTGTGGGAGACAGAGAATAGAGAGAGACCGGCATGATAGTGTGCATCCACCCAGCACACAAGTCCCAGAAAGGGGAGATCCCACAGGGAGAAGACCTTTTAAATCAGTGGTAGCTCTTTAAAAACAAACAAAACTCATACATTTCTGGTACGTCAACTATTTTTCCTGGAAACTTAAATCACTTCAGGAGTCACCTGGGGATTGCAAACTCAGAACAATCCCGATTTCCGGAGACTCTCAGTGGCCTCAATCTTTCAAGCCAGCAGACTACTTAGTGACTTTGCTGTTTCTGTGCAGTGCATGAATCACATAGAGTTTAATGGCTTAAAAGAGGAAACGCTAATTCCTTGTGGCCTGTATATATCAAACAACAGAGGCACCTGGAAATGCTACTTTCTTGGTTTGGGATTCAATTAAGATTTTTATCAGGTGCTATGCACATTAATTATATGCTGTGTCACTTAATTTTCATAACAATCTGCGAGTCATTAGGTTGATAACAAAGACAAAGTTGGACAGGAAACTACGAAGGAGTTCAATTTGCTGGCGCTTTCAGTGCATCAAAGAGGCTAGAGAGTAGAAGGAGTGGCAATGGCTCTGGAGTGTCTCCTGTCTCTCTTGGGAGGCTGAGGGACCACAAGGAGGCAGCTTAGAAAAGAAGCTAATAAGCTTTGAATATTTTGAGTTTGAGGTGCCTTTGAAGCATCCAAACAACATCAGATGTTCAGAAGAGAGGCCTGAACTGAAGACAGGCTGTGGAGTCATCAGTACACGGATAATAGTAGAAGCAGTGGATGTGGATGGCAACATCTGGGGAGAGCATGGACCTCAGGAAATATAAGGAGCAAAGAATCTGTAGAAATACCACCATTCAAGAGGCCCCAGGGAACGAAGAGCACAGGTGAGACCGAACTTTCCATTCACAGACGGAGATGGAAGAAACTGGTTACGTGAAAGCTAAGAGTCTCAAGGAGATCAGAGTGGGCAGAGACATTAGATGCCACAGAAAAGCCAAGAAAGGCCAGAAAAGGGACATTGGGTTTGATTAGGAGAATGTCTCTGCCTCAGAGCAATTTCAGGGCAAGACGGAGGCAGCAGATTTGTTGTAGTGGATTGAGGAGTCAGCAGGAGGTGAGTCACCATGTGATTATTCCAAGATGGTTCTTGGAATTTGACTGTGAATGGAAAGAAACAAAAGATACTTCGTGTAAAGTTGGGTGGCTGTTGCTCTTTTATTTTTCTTTTTTTAAGAATGCAGGCATTTGAAGCTATAGGAGACAGGAAATGACTGAGGAAGCAAGGCTCTGAGGAGGTAGAAGGGGTTGGGATCCAGATCAAAACAGTCCGACTCTGAACTGCACAAAAACTACCCTATCCCCTGAGAAGAGAGTAACGAAAGCGAGAGGGCTCATGGTTGGGGATGGGATTGGACACGTTAGGGGAAGACCTTGACAGAGCTCATGAACTGTGGCCTCAAACTTCCCTGTGAAGCAAGATTCAGAGTGTTGGTGGAGGTGGAGGTGGAGGTGGAGGGAAGCCAGATGAGAGTACCTTCTGCTCTAAGCCATGGCCCATCCTCTCCCATTCACACCCAGAAATAGAAAATAGCCCAGCCTTCGGGTTGAATGATCATACACAAGCCAGGGGAGAAAATACAGATCACCTTGACCTCTGTGCTCTAGTGAACAATTCTCTACCCTCCCACCAACACAAGGGGGATAACATCCTGAGTGGAGGCACTTACCTGAGACTCCACCTGGATCATAAACAGGATTTCCTATGTCTCGGGAGGAAAGAGAGACATTTGGTTCCAGGCCTTTTAGAGAGCTCTATCATGCAGCCAATAGATGTGTGTCCACAAAGTTGCCTCAGCTACTCCAGCATTCGGCAACACAGAAATGACCCTTTAGGAAAGCCACAGAAAGCCCCAAAACCAGACTACCAAGACTTGTAAGGTGATTTTCCCAAAGATGTAAAAGAAATGACATTGTTTCCCTTTGGAAAAGATTTTCCAAGGGTTCATAGAGAATCTTGTGAAAAGCTAACATAAATGGCACTGTTGGGAGGAAAAACACCCCAGGGAAAGAAGCACAAAAACTGAACCTAATAAGTAAAAGTGTCCACTGACATAATTTTTATTGCTGCAGAGACACTTAAAACCGACAGGAAGAAGAAAATGCCCTCCCCCACCGTCAGCAGTTCCTGAAAACTGTAACCTGTGACTATTCTGTGGCTGCCTAAGGCATTTCAGATGGTCAGGAAAACCTCCAGGTCTAAACAATACACTTTTCAACCCCCTTTCTTTTAAGCTTTCTGAACACCTGCTGGGTTGAGTCCCTCATGAGGATGTCAAATCTAAATGAATGAATGGGGGGGGGGAGGGGAAGGAACTGCAAAACTAGTTACTTGAGTTTAGACAGATCAAGAGGCAATTCTTTGCCAAGAATTCAACCACTCCAGGCCCAGTAGTTGATTAAGATGGTGTTTCTGTGCACGGATTGGGCCAGCTGTCTCTTGGCAAGGATTTGTACTCTAATCTAAAGTTAAATATAGTTGAACATAGTTGAACTACAATAATATGTCTGGTGGCTCCTTCCAAGGAAAGAAGTATTTGCAGTAGATTTGGCTTGGAAGCAGGGAGAAATCCATGCAACAACTCAGAAAGTTCTTTTCAGTTCTGGGATAGTGGACTTTATAGAAAAAGCTATAAAGATAAAAGTTTAGGACCAAACATGGTCTTGGAGATATCTAAAGTATCCTACTTTTTACATTCATAAGTTTACTGAGACCTGAAAGGTTGATAATGTCATGAAAAAGACCCCAGGGAAGGGCAAATTGAATACATAAATACTAGCATATGGAATTGCTTATTCTGATACAGACACAGGCATGTTCTAGTTCCCACTACCTCATCAGGGACCTTATTCTTATCACTTATCCACCTTCACCCTCCACTTGGCTCCTCCTCATAAGACTAAAAATATATTCAAGACTCTCCCATCCTAGGAAAAACATTCTCTTAACGCTGCTTCCCTTCTTCTACTGGCAAACTTTGAGAAAGCATGATGTAGCGGGAAAATGTTCTATGGCCTGAATGTTTGCCTCCCTCTAAGTTTCATATGTTAAAGACCTAATCCCCAATGTGATGGTATTTGGAGGTGGGACCTTTGTGATGTGACTGGGGTTAGATTAGGTCTTGAGAGTAGGACCCTCGTGATGGGGTTAGTGCTCTTAGAAAAAGAGAAAGAGACCCAAGATCTCTTTCCTCCCCTTCCGTGTGAGGATATAACAAGGCAGCCATCAACAAACCAAAGAGAGGGTCCTCGCCAGACACGGGATTTGCTGGCATCTTGATCTTGAATATCCCAGCCTCCAGAACTGTGAGAAATAAATGTTTGTTGTTATTTAAGCCACCAAGTCTGTGGAATTTTGTTCCAGCAGCCCTAATTGTCTAAGAAAGAGAGCCAGTTTTGAAAGCGTATAATTCTATGTTGAAATGCTTGCCAGTGCTTACGTTAAATCTCTCGATTCTGACTCTTCTATTGTGTTTCAGCTGACTATTGATCATAAGTCTCTTTCATTCCTCTCCAGCTCCTCTTCCTTCCCCAAATTCTGATAGATGCAGGCTCTGTGGTTTGCACTTCTCTTGAGGCCGATGTTTCCCCTGTGTTGAACAGTCTGACACAGAAAATGTCACCTCTCTACCCTTTCACCAATCTGCTCCTATTCCCTACTCTACTTATATGTCCCAGAAGCATATATTTGGTGTGTTCAAAAAGCCAGCTCATTATTTCCTCTCACTCCCTGTAAAACCTCTTTTTCCTCCAACATTCCTAAATCCTAGTTAATGGTCCCATTGTTAAAACTAAAAGCCTCCTGTTAATTTCTGACTCCTCCCTCCCTTTTACTTCTCACATTGAATCTGTCACCAAATTCCTATAATCCTACATCCTAAACTCCTCTTGATCTTTCTTTTGCCCTCAGTCCAGGGCCTCATCTGTTCTCCTTAAGTTGCTTCCTGATGTGATTTTTAGTTTCTATTTCACTCTCCACTCTGGAATCAAGTGATCTCTATAATATACAATACAGCCACACTGCAAACTTCTCAGTTTTCCTGTTGGCAAGATAGAGCTTCTAGTACGTACTATACTCCTTATCCATCCAGTGAAGTCCAACTCAATCTCTCCTACTTGGTGAAGACTATCCTAAGTGACCCATCTCCCCACCCCACCACTGGACCAAATGAGTTGCCCACTAATTTCTGGTCTCTTTAGTACCTTTTACATGTCTCTACACTATACGCTGAGTATTTGCCTACATGTCTTTCTTCCCAACTAGCCTGTGAGTTCTTCTTTGGCAAAAAGCACATCTTTTTTACCTTTGTATTCCCAGCACCTGGCACAGTTCCTGACGATCAATACTTCTTAATATTTTTTGAGTGGCAAATATAGAGTGAATGAGTGAATGAATGAATGAATGAAATGGTAATTTATAGGTCTTATTGGCCCATTTTGGAAGATTGTTCTCCATTTTATCTTCATGTGACCTTCTGTTGCTAACGTCAAGCTTTTAGGGGAAAGTTCTCTGAAATACTGTATAAAACACACGGAATGCATCTGTGATACAGACTCCTTTGACCCTGAGGATACCTAGGGTGCCTTGACTCATCAAGCTAGGAACTGTGGACTCTGCTTTGCTCAAGAAGGTGAGATTAGGCTGGAGACCATAACGTCACTGCACCTTTGCTCTGCCCCTTAATTTTCTGGTGTAACCAGAGTCTCCATGACAAAAGGGTAAATAAATGTTGGTTATTCTACTTGTCCTTTGGCTCCCTCCAGGGCTCATTGTCCTCAAGGCATATGCTCTAAAATTAAAAACCATACGGGCTATAATAGAATGAATGTGCACACATTATCCAAAGAGATTTTATTCACCCTCATAGGTAAATTGAAATAATCTTAAAAGAGGCACAGTAAAAGTGCTCGTTGTATTACCAAGTCGTGCTAAATAATACCTCCACCTGTTCTCTATATATCTCTTGAATCAAGTTTGCTTCCCTATACACTGCCACTGCCTTTGCTTTCATCCTTATCACCACAGCAGTGATTTTCTCATCCTGCAATCCCTGGAAACCAACCACTATTTTCTTCATTATGTTATGTGTGAGAGTAGTATTGTAGTTATTCAGGATATTATCATCTCTTGACAGATATATGGTAAAAATTTTTGGAAAAAGATGACATATTTGTGTTTTTCTTTAATTCACAAAAGCATTAATCAAATGGCAAAATATTAATTGTAGATGTCTGCACAGGTTATTCATTTGTAATAACTAAAAAATAAAAACAATCAAATGTCTACCTGTAGAGGGCTGATTGAATGAACTATTTCCACATAAGGGAGTACTATACTACCATAAAAAAGAAATGAGTAATATCTTATTTATTGTATGGCATGATGACTTCTAGAATATATTGTCAAGTAATAAAAAGGAAAGTAGAAAAAAGTGTACATATATATATTTTTTAATAGGCTAAATCAAAAACATTTTTTAAAAGGGTACCACTGAGAGAGAAGAGTATGAAAACAATAAGGATAAAAGCTAGATTTCTCAAAATATACCTTTTGGGGTGATTTAGTTTTGTTACCATGTAATCACTTTACATAATAATTAAACATTTGAAATTAAAAGCAGTTCTTAACAAATGAAAGCAAAATTAAATAAATGAATGTAACTACATATCAAATTAGTGGCATAGAGAGAACTAATTCAGGCGACTTTAAACACAGTAATTTGATTGTACAACCTTAAAGGATATACCTTAAGGACAAAAAGGAGCAGAAAAACAATAAAAATAAAAATCCTAAACTTCTCTCAGAAATCAAATTGTCTATGGCAGTGTTGGTGTCCTTATTTTGAGTCTTTTGGGTACGTATTGTGGTATAAAGAAATGGAGAGGCACCTGGGTGGCTCAGTTGGTTAAGCATCCAACTCTTGATTTTGGCTCAGGTCATGACCTCACACTTCGTGAGTTCGAGCCACACATCAGGCTCTGAGCTAACAGCACAGACCTGCTTAGGATTCTCTCTCTCTCCCTCTCTCTGCCCCTTCCCCACTCATGTGTGCTCTCTCTCTCTAAAAACAAAAACAAACAAAAAAACTTAAAAGAAATGTAGTAACAGTGTGGTTATTAGGACTTGGGGTTTTGGAAATGAGGAAAAAGAGACAAAAGGTCAGTTAGATAGAGTTAAATTTAATTTTTAAAAAGCCCTGTAGTCCAGAATTTGAATAGAAAACTATGAGTATATTTTTATTTAAAAAAAATCCAGATATGATACCAAAAACACAGGCAATAAAAAATAATAAATTGTAGTACATCAAAATTAAAAACTATGTGCATCAAAGGACACAACAGGGGTACCTGGGTGGCTCAGTTGGTTAAGCATCTGACTCTTGATTTCAGCTCAGGTCATGATCTCACAGTTCGTGAGTTCAAGCCCCAACTCGGGCTCTGTGCTAACAGTGTGGAGCCTGCCTGGGATTCTCTCTCTCCCTCTCTCTCTGCTCCCACCCCCCCCCAAATGAATATATAAACTTTAAAAATATGTATTTAAAAAGGACACAACAGAATGAAAAGGCACCCTATGGAATAGTACAAAATATTTGCAAATAATATATCTGATAAGGGGTTAACATCCAGAATATACGAAGAACTCCTACAGTTCAACACCAAAAAATAAACAACTCAATGAAAAAAGGAGGCAAATAACTTGAACATTTTTCCACAAAGGATATACAAATGGCCACATGAAAAGATGCTCAACATCAAACCATTAGGGGAATGCAAATTAAAACTGCAATGAGATAACCACCTCACACTCATTAGGATGGCTATTACAAAACAAAAACAAAAACAAAAAAGCAAAAAACAAAACAAAACAGAAAATAACAAGTATGTTGAAGAGTCAAGAAATTAGAATCCTTGTGCACGCACTGTTAGTGGGACTATGAAATGGTGCAGCCCCATGGAAAACAGTGTGGTGATTCTTCAAAGAGTTAAAAATTGAACTAAAAATATGATCCAGCAATTCCATTTCTGGGTTCACACCCAAAAGAATCAAAAGCAGGACTTCAAAAAGATATATCTGTACATCCATGTTCACAGCAGCATTATTCACAATAACCAAAAAGTAGAAACAGCCCAAGTGTTCATCAAAGGATAAATGAATAAACAAAATGTGACATATACTTATAATGGAATATTATTCAGCCTTAAAAAGGAAGGAAATTCTGACAGAAGCTACAACATGGATGAACCTTCCATGAGGTACCTAGGGTAGTCAAATGCATAGAAACAGAAAATAGAATGGCGGTTGCCAGGGGCTGGGGAAAGGGGGTTTGGGGAGTCATTGTTTAATGAGTATGGAGTTTTGGTTCTGCAAGATGCTGAAAGTTCTGGAGATGGATGGTGGTGATGGTTACACAACATTGTGAAATACTTAGTACTACTAAGTACACTTAGTAATGGTTAAGACGGTAAATTTTAACCACAATTAAAATTTTTCTAAGCAACGAATCAAATGACTAAAATAAAGAACTGATATTTTATTTTTTAATGTTTATTTATTTATGTTGAGAGAGAGAAAGAGAGAGAGAGAGAGGGAGAGAGTGAGCATGGGGGAGGGAAAGAGAGAGAGAGGGAGAGAATGCCAAGCAGGCTCTGCACCACCAGCACAGAGCCTGATGAGGGACTTGAACTCATGAACCATGAGATCATGACCTGAGCCAAAATCAAGAGCCAGACACTCAACTGACTGAGCCACCCAGGTGCCCTGAGAATTCATATTTTAAAAAGACATTTAAGGGGCACACCAATTTTATAGTATATGAACCTTATTTGAATCCCAATTCAAACAAGTAATACTTTTATGAGGCAAGTAGGAACTTAAATACTGACTGGATACTTGATGATATTAAGAAATTATTGTTGTTTTTTAAGTGTGATAATGATATTGAGGACTTTGCTTTTTGGAGTCGTTTTTGTTTTAATTGAGACTTTGGTTTTATAGAGCAGTTTTAGGTTCACAGCAAAATTGGGGGAGAAGGTACAGAACTTTTCCCTTTATCCCTTGCCCCTACACATGCACAGCTTTCCCCATTACCAACATTCTCCACCAGAGCGGTATATGTTACAACTCACAAAGCTATACTGACACATCAGAATCACACGGAGTCTGTAGTTCACATAATGGTTCACTCTTGGTGGTGTACCTTCTGTGGATGTTTTACGTATTCTTTTCTAAAATATATACTTTACAGAAGGAATTGTATGACATTTGGGATGTGTCTCAACATAATCTGGGAATGGAGGGAAGTGTGTTGGAGAGTAGATAAGATTGGTAATGAGTTGATAATTGTTGAAACTGACTTAGAGGTACAAGAGGCTTCCTTATGTTATTTTCTCTACTTATGTTTATTCTTGAAATTTCCCATAATTAACACTTTCTTAAAATGTTTACAATTCTGAAATCTATGTTTATAGTGGTTCATTACACAGAGAAACACATTTCTCTGTGTTTATATAATTTATATAATTTTCATAATATCTACTTTAAAAATCCTTCACCAGAATGATCCATCTATATCCAGTGGTATCACCAATTTCCTTATTACCTCTCCATTGTCTACAGGGCTAAGTGTAAGTTCCCTATGATGACAAATGAAGCCCTCGGTGAGCGGCCCTCTGCTTTGCTGTCCAGCCTGCATTCAGGGCAATGCGAAAGTAATTCGGTTCCTAAATACACAATGCTGTTCGTGCCTCTGTGCCTTTTCACATGGTCTTCCTTGTTCCTGGAATGTTCTTCCCTGCTTGTACACCTGACAAACAATTCATCTTCCAAAAACCTCTTCAGGGCTCATGTTCTCTAAAACCTTCCTTTATCATCTCTCACAACTCTTTAGTCAGTTTATATCTTGCTTTATTCCATAAATATCCGATGCAGCTCACAGAAAAATTATCACTCTACTATTTCTCGGACATGTATAAACATTAATAATCTTCACACAAATTTCATTGCATTATAGTTATTTGATTATCGGGTTGCCCCCCTCACTAGACTATGATATTCTAATGGATGCTTGATAAATATTTATTAAATCAAACTGGCTCCTGCTTCAAAAACTTTTGGGTGACATTGCAAAGAGAAGGCAAGGCTAAAATGAACAAAACCTATTCAATAATTAGAATATTGCTTTTCATACTGTACATCAATAGAGAAAACAAAATAGTCACAAGAACTGATTAAATAGGTAACAAAAGATCTTGTTTCATCTCAGAACACAAAAAAATTCTTCGCAAAGAGCAAATCACTAAGAGTCCAGTCATATTTTTAATGATTATTTAAGTGATTATTTTTAATCACTTCAGAAAACACGGAAAAATCTTAGGCAGAAGTTAATAAGTAGATATTCCTCTCTGTAGATGTGAGAACCTTATTTGGAGGACACCTGAAAGAGAATTTGGCACTCCAAAAGATGTAAAGCACCAATTAGTAACATTGGTAACATTAGCAGATTCTCACCATACATTTTAATGATTATTTTAGTAATTCTCCTGTTTCTCTTTTCTTGTTAAGTTTTACTTTTTAAAAATGTATTCACACAAACAATTTAAAGAGCCAGATAAGAATATAAATCATTTCCTACCACCCCTTGACCTTCACCAGTGCTGCTTTCCACCATTTCCTGCTTCATATCAGCACCTCCTTTCTACTCCTGTCAACCGGTTCTTCTGGAATCTACTTCATTTTTGTCCATAATATGCTTATATAAGCACTTTCTTGATTTTTCAGTTTGAGGCACCATTTTTTTAAATTTCCACATAGAAACACAAGGCTTTCTCACACCCAGCCTTCATCCTAACCACACACATATACAAACTTCCTGACCCTCTTCCCTCTTATTATGTGGAATTGGACTTAGACCAGTATTCTGAGGTTCCACTACCATGACTGTGTAAACACTATAGACCACTGGACCATGTAGCATACCAAGACTAGATTTCCCTGGAGTTAACAATAGAATCATTTTCACATTTTCTGAGCTTTCTCTATTCTTATCACTAATCTTCAAACTCTTCTCCCATTTGAATATATCTTCTCTCAATATTATTCAGTACATTAACTTTTCTATCAATGTATCTTCTTAAAGAAGTCTCAAGCCTTCTGATGTTGTCTCCCTATTTAGCTGTTGCAGTGAGGGAAAAAAACTGACTCAAAATTTAAACTGAGATTTTAATATTGCTGAGAACTGCACACAGGAAGGAAGGAGAGGTTCTCCCTAGCCAGTGGCTGGGCATATTCAAATTCCATTTCCTTAACCCATCAAAGTTATAGCTCTTTTTACTCATGAGTACATTCTAAAACGCTCTTGAAAAATTGCCTCATGGCCAGCAGCAGAAGAGGAGCCTATGATGCTCAGGTGGAGAAAATGAGATGTAATGTCACTTAGGAACGTTAGGGAGGGTGGACCTTAGAGTAGTCGAGTTACCAAATTTCAGTAGGCTATGTATTAGTTACTTTTTGCTGTGTAACCAATATCCTCAAAACTCAGCGACTTGTGACAATTTATTATCTCACAGTCTCTGTGGCCCATGAATTCAGGAACAGCTCGGCTGGGTGGTTCTGGTTCAGGGTTTCCCTCAAGGCTGCAATCGGGACATCACTGAAGTCTGCAGCCGTATGAAGACTTGAGGATTTTACTCTAAGACAGTCCACACCCGTGGCTGTGGGCAGGAGGTTTTAGTTTCTCCCCACAGGGGCCTCTCCAGGGGCTGCTTCATCATCCTCACAGCCTGGCAGTGAATTCCATCAAAAGGGCAGTCCAGGAGAGAGTGAGAGAAAGGAGGCTGCAACACCTTTTACGGTCCATTCTCTGAAGGCACATATCATCCTTTCCACTTTTTTTCTATTCTTCAGAAGTGAGTCAATAAGTCCAGCATACAACCAAAGGAGAGAATTCATCTCTACCTCTTGATGGTAGGCATGTCACAGAATCTGGGGATCCATTGTAAAGCCACCACACATTATTTGAAAGAGGTTGCAGTGATTTTTTTTTTTTTAGCGAAATATTAAAAACTCATAATTTTGTCAAAAATTTGAATTTCTTCCTGTCTAACCCTTGACTAACCCACCCGGGGCTAATCTTGTTATGGAGGGCTGAATTGCCATCATATATATATATATTTTTTTTGTCTATTTATTTATTTTGAGGCAGGGGGAGGGACAGAGAGAGAGGGAGAGAGAGAATCCCACGCAGGCTCCGTGTGGTCAGCACAGAGCACAATCTCACAAGGACACCTGAACCCAGTGTTCCAAAATTGCACCATGATGCGCTTCATTGTGGGTCTGTATCCTTCCACTGTACTGATCACTCGATGGAACTCTTCAATCTAGAAATCCGTGTCCTTTCATCTGGGGAAAACATATCGAATTATTTCTTTGGTGATATCTTATTCTATCCTACCTCTTTCTCCTGTTTCTCCTAGAATCTTATTAGTAGGATGACAGATATCTTAGACTAGTTTTCTAATTTTTTTCTTACTTTTCTCTCTTGTCCATCTCTTTATCTCCATCCATACTTCCTGTGAGATTTCCTCCAAGTCTATCTTCCAATCCTTCTACTGAATTTTTAATTTCTGCTGTCATGTTAATCTCCAAGAACTCTTTTGTTCTCCAGTTGTTTTCTTAATACCATTCTATTCTCATTTCATATATGTAATGTCTCCTCTTATATCTCTAAAATCATTATGGTAAGGTTTTTTTTAAGTTTTGTAAAAAATATAATTTCTGCTTCTTCTAAGTAGCCTTTTTCTTTGTTTTGACTTCTGTCTTTCATACTTTTTTCAAATCTCTGCAGATCCTTGGTTAGCCTCTCAAATTGGATAAAATATGAACTTTGGTAGAGTTTGGAGGTTATGGACTACAACATAGGATAATAACTGGGGGGGGGCACTTAAATGTGAATCTTAAAATGTGTTGTTTTATTGAAATATCTTTTCTTGGGCAGTAAGATTTGCTAGATATAGATCCTCTGACCTACTGCCCAGAGAATAAAGGCCTGAATGCCAGTATTCTGGAAACCAGGTTGGGTAAGAAGGCTAGGGGGAAAAAAAATTCGGTATGTACATTTTAGCTTAATTCCCATTTGTTCAATATACTGACTCTGCCTTCAACTAGCCTAGTGTTCCCCAGTTCAGAAATCTCTTCTAGGGGCATCTGGGTAGCTCAGTTGGTTGAGCATCTGAATCTTGATTTCAACTCTCCTGGTTTGTGGGTTTGAGCCCTGTATCAGGCTCTGGGCCGGCAACAGAGCCTACTTCAGATCCTCTGTCTCCCTCTTTCTCTGGCTCTCCCCAGCTCACACTTTCTCTCTCCCAAAAGTAAATAAACATTTTCTTAAATAAATAAATAAACATAGAAATTAATAGAAAAAAATCTGCTCAAAAGACTGTATCTAGAGATTGAAATTGCCATCTTTCTCTAGGTTACAGAGAAGCAGTTGTCCAGCCACTTGGAATGGGGACAGAGATCTGAGGGACCAATTCTTAAAGAAGCTTTCAACCAATGCTGTTTTTTGCCCCCACCACCAGAGGTGACTGGTGCTGCTAATTCCTGAGCTTTTTTTTTTTTTTTTTTGACAAATTCCATGGTAAAAATCATTTCATTTCTTTTTTTTTTTTTTAATTTTTTAAAAATGTTTATTTTCAAGAGAGAGACAGAGCGCAATCATGGGAGGGGCAGAGAGAAAGGGAGACAGAATCTGAAGCAGGCTCCAGACTCTGGGCTGTTAACACAGAGCCCAATGCGGGGCTTGAACTCATGAACTGTGAGATCATGACCTGAGCCGAAGTCAGACACTTAACCAACTGAGCCACCCAGGCACCCAAAATCATTTCATTTCTTATCTTTCTCAAGTTCTGGCTTGGGATTTAGATTTTTCAGGTCCATTAGGAAAATTGCCATTTACCATCTGCTTTCTAACTTCTAAAAATTGTGTTACTTTCTTCTCTCCTGTTCCCTATTTGCTTTCTGATGTAAAAAAAGATCTCTATACTTTTGTTTTATTGTGGTGGAACACGTACTTTCAAACCAACAATTTTAACCAGAAGTACCTCTTTCAGTTGTCTTTCACTGCCAACAATCATCTTTACCAAGCACTGATTTTAATAAGTGTAAATTGTTCAACCTCAAGTTGGAGTGAGAACATAGAGGACCTGTAATAAAGGCTTAGATTTTAGGAAAATAAAAAACTTTGATAGAAGACGTTCCTTGTGTACCTGCAGGGAGAGATAGGCAGTTTCTAGCTGGGATAGATGTGATCATGAGGCTGGAAAATTGTGGAATTCTGTTGGTATTAACAGTGGCAAACAGATTTAAAGTTAAAGAATGTGAACTCATTTAATGTTAGTCTTCTTAGGGGCACCTGGGTGACTCAGTTGGTTAAGCATCCGACTTCAGCTCAGGTCATGATCTCAAGGTTTGTGAATTTGAGCCCCACATTGGACTTTGTGCTGACAGCTCAGAGCCTAAAGCCTGCTTCTGATTCTGTGTCTCCCTCTCTGTCTGCCCCTCTCCCACTCACACTCTGTCTATCTCTCTCACTCTCTCTCAAAAGTAAACAAACATAAAAAAATAAAAAATAAATAAAGTTAGTCTTCTTGGATTGCATATGAACTGAATAGGAACAATCATCTCATCAAGAAATCTTGAGCAGAGCTGGGAGCTGAGAAAGGATTTAAGATTATTTTGATTTTTGAGAGGAAAAACATCTGGTTTTGATTTTATGCACTGCCCTCTCTCCAAGCGTTTTTAAGTACCTTTAAAGATGCCTAGACAGATGACGATCTTGTCTCTGTGAAATAAAGCGTCATTTAATGAATCCGGAATGTATCCATCTACTTGTTTGGCCACTGAAATAAGTTGCCCTACAGCTTGACCATGTCTCAGACTTGAGTTTATTCAAGCTGCTATTTTTGGATAGACCATGTGATTTAAGAATACTATGAAGTAAGCCAAACAACAGTTGATTTTCCATCTGCCTCTCATTATCTAAGGTAATGTTTCCCAAACTGTGTTCTGTAGAACATCAGAAACCCAAATTGTTGATGCGTACTCCTTGGAAAAAAATAAACAAACAAACAAACTTTTGTCTATTAAGTTTTGTTTCTTTACTATATGTAAGTAAAATATTAAATATATTTATACAATTATTTTTCTTACTCTATAATCAGCCTTTAAGAAATGCAGTGCCAGAGTGCCTGGGTGGCTCAGTCAGTTAAGCTTCCAACTCTTGATTTCAGCTCAGGTTATGATCTCATGGTTCCTGAGATCAACCCCACGTCAGGCTCTGCCCTGACAGCGTGGAGCTTGCTTGGGATTCTCTCTCTCTCTCAATGTCTCTTTCCTCCTCCCCTGCTCATTCTCTCTCTCTCTCTCTCTCTCTCTCTCTCTCTCTCCATATATATATATATATATGCATATATATATATATATACGTATATATATGTATATATACATATATATATACATTAAAAAATAAAATGTTTTATCTCAATAAATTTTAAAAATATTTGGTCTTTCTCAGTTGTTTTTATCAGTTGTGTTGCTGTATTGTGACATTTGTAAGACAATCGGTTTTTTTTTTAAGTCTTCATAAGGCATAAAATCATGCTGAGGAGAGAAAACACAGTTCATATGACACAAAGAGGTATGTGACCACGTGCTACAGTGAGTTTCAGAGGTGAAGTCATTAAGAGTTCAGGGAAAGAAGTTATGTGGACGGATGTCATCGGGGAATGTTTTGAATAGAAAGCGTGATTTGAAAGAGGGCTTGAGGGCGCCTGGTGGCTCAGTTGGTTAAGCGTCTGACTCTTGGTTTCAGCTCAGGTCATGATCTCATGGTTTGTGAGTCTGAGCTCCATGTCAGGTTCTGGACTGCCAGTGCGGAGCCTGCTTGGGATTCTCTCTCTCTCCCTTTCTCTGCCCCTACTCTGAACTCTCTCCCCCCCCCAAAAAAATAAATAAACCTAAAAAAAAAAAAAAAGAAAGGGGGCTTGAAAGACAGAAAATTATGTGCACGTTCCTACATGTCTCACTAGTATGCCAAGAATGCAAGGCTATGATTGCTTTTTACCCAGGCCATTTCTCAGAGTGTGTTTGCAGCAAGCAACATTGAGAGGTGAAATAGTTTCCCTCTTGGACAAAGAGCAGGCTTGATTACTATTTGTTACACGATGGTGGTACCCCAAGCTCTGTGTTCTCTCAAGTAACATAATCCACTCAGTGTGATGGAATTTGGAGGTGATTAGGTCATAAGGGCAGAGAACTCATTAATGGGATTAGTGCCCTTATATAAGAGACTCCAGAGAGCTCCCTTGTGCCCTCTACCATGTGAGAAGACCCCTATCTATGAAACAGGAAATGGGCACCCACCCGACACGGAATTTGATGATATCTTAATCTTGGACTTCCCAGCCTCCAGAACTGTGAGAAATAAGTTTCTATTGCTCATAAGCCACCCAGTCTACAGTACTTTGTCTCCAGTGACTAAGCTGTTAATCATGGTATTATGAAGACTCCCACACACAGTAGGTATCCTCAATATATGTTTGGATGTTTCTTGAATGACTGAAAATGAATATATTAAGAAGATGATGGTGACCATGAGGGGATTGGTTAATGAGGCCCAAAACTTGACAAGGAGAATTACTTTAAAGTGATTTGCAGAGTTTTAAAAGCAATTTGTAATTATACAATTTCTTTTGAGTATATAAGCTCATTTATCCCTATTAATAATCTTATCAAACCAAGTTTTCTTAAATTAATATTCTCCTAGCAAAAAGAAACGAAAAAAAACTATCAAAAACGTACTAAAGGCACCATAAAAGAACTCATGTACATACTCACACACACACACATACACATATACTTTTCACCTGACTTTAATTCCACAGTAACATATGCTATTAAGTCTTGGGCATCATTTTTTTAATTCCAGGGCATCTATAGTCTTTTTTTTTAATGTTTTTTAACGTTTTTATTTATTTTTGAGACAGAGACAGAGCATGAGCAGGGGAGGGGCAGAGAGAGAGGGAGACACAGAATCTGAAGCAGGCTCCAGGCTTTGAGCTGTCAGCCCAGAGCCGGACGCGGGGCTCGACGCGGGGCTCGACGCGGGGCTCGACGCGGGGCTCGAACTCATGGACTGTGAGATCCTGACCTGAGCCAAAGTCAGACGCTTAACCAACTGAGCCACCCAGGCGCCCCCAGGCCATCTATAGTCTAAAAGGGAGTATCACTTCCTCTTTTTGGAATCAGCATGTTCTTGCCTTCCATTGATTACCCCGGTGTATCCAATGGTCTTGCTCAGTAATCAGTTGATTTAGGCTTTGTAGGGAATGTGTGAGGTGGTTATTCAGTTCATTTAGGGTAAACCCCAAAGCCCTTATTATGGCCCAAATGCTTTTTATGATCTACTGGCTAACTTCTCACCCCTTCCAGTCTCTGCCCAAAGGTGACTTCTCAGTGAGGACAACAACTCTCTAAATTCCAGCATTTCTAATGCCTCTTAGAATGTTCTCCTTTTTCTTTTTTTCCTCACGGTATTCTTCTCTTCCTTACCTTCAATTATTTGCTTATTTATTATCGTTACTGTTTGTTATCTCTCTCTCCCCTTAGAATGTAAGCCTCACAAAGTCAGGGTCTTTGCTGTTGGTTCATTGATGTATCCCAAGTACCTAGTACATGCTGGAAGCAAAGCAGGCACTAAATAAATATTTGTTAGTCTAAATGAGTGAATAATAATGAAATCATAGAAATCAATAGGAAATATTTGCCCAAATCAATCAATATTTGGGCAAATCAATCAATCAATATTGGGCAAATCAATCAATATTTGCCCAAATATTAAAAAATGGGCAAAAGGCTTAAATAGGCATTTCATAAAAGAGGATATCCAAATGACTAGTAAACCTAGGAAAAGATGCCGAAAACCTTTAATGGTTAGGGAGATGACAATTAAACACACAATGAGAAATACCATTACATACTCACTAGAGTGACAAACAATAAATAATTGGAAATACCAAGTGTGGCAGAGGTGAGAAGCAGTGGGAACCCTCATAGTAGCGTACATTGGTATAACGCTTATGGCAAACATTTGATATTATCTAGCAAACTGGAATATATACACGACCTCATGCTTTCATCTATTCTAGGAACACACCTTGAAGCAACACTTGCACATACCTACCAGAATTCAAATACAGGAACGGTCACTCCAGCATTGCTCACAAGCGCCGGAAATTGGGAGCAAACCAAATGTCCATCAGCAGTTAAATGGATAACCAGATTGTGGTATATTCAGGTAGTAGAATACTATCCAGCAATCAAGACAAATAAGTTGTTCCAGGCATACTATGGATGAATCTATCAAATAAAAGCAAAAAAGATGATAAAACAATTCGTAGAGAACCAATTAGAAAGTGATTTCATTCATACAAAGTTCCAAAACAGACAAAAATAAACATTAATAATTTAGGAATGCGCACATAGGTGGTAAAACTATAAATAAAAATAAGGTAATGAGGGCGCCAGGGTGGCTTAGTTAAGCATCTGACTTCAGTTCAGGTAATGATCTCACAGTTCATGAATTCAAGTCCCACATCGGGCTCTCTGCCATCAGCACAGAGCTTGCTTCAGGTCCTCTGTCCCCCTCTCTCTCTGCCCCTCCTCTGCTTGTTCTCTTTTCTCTCTCAAAACTAAATAAACTTAAAAAAAAAAAAAAGTAAGGGAATGATCTCCCCCCGCGCCCCCGACCGCCTGCCGCCCACATTTAGGCAGAGAGAGTTCACCCTGTGAAGTGACACTCGGGCAGGTGTTTTCTGTGTTGCTGGAGATGTCCTCTCTCTTTCCCCTCTGTGGCGGTTACGTAGATGTTTACTGTGTAATTATTTTTTTAAATGTACACAAATGTTTCATATACTCTTCTCTATGTTTGATAACACACAATTTTTAAAAGGACAATAAATTGCCCAATTTTATAGAGATTTCTTTCATTCAGAAGTTTTTCATGTTTTATTCCTTGTGGCAAAGGATCTTGATAGACAATACCCCTTTTTTGATACAGGTCTCTTTCTTTCGATAAGAATATAATATAATCACTTCCACAGCCCTTATATTGCAATTCACAGGAGATATTTCGTAAGGCGGCAATGAGGAGGAAGGGACAAAATAAGATCAACTACAGGCTTAGCTTTCAGGGCAGACCCAGTTTTGGACACATGGTAAGCACCCAATGGAAGCTTGCTGCTGACTAAATAGGCAGTGGCGGCTGGGGCTGACTCAGACAGGGAGTATTTCTCAATCTTTGTTTTAGGAAGAATTCCTTACAATAGGCCACCTGGTAGGTAAGATGTTGTGAAACTTAGGGTTCCCAGATGTTTTCCAGCCAGAGACATTTGTGGGGACGCTGTGTAGACATCTGTCTACAAATGTAGACAGTTGTATATAATTCTGTTTGCAGATGCTCCCTCAGGACTTGCTTCTTTAGTTTGTAGAGCATTGATATTTTGATCTATGGCTTTGGATGGAGCAAAGAGATCATGCCTAATCTTATGAGGCTCTGTAAACTGTATCGTCTTGCCTAACTCAATGCAGTGTGGAGTCATCTCTTAGAACAATATGGTTGTTTTGCAGCAAATATTATTAGCAGATGCTGTGTCTGAATCTCTTCTAAGCTGAAGCCTTTAGGGCAGCATAAAGCCAGGGTGATCATAAAGAATCAGTTGGTGAGCCAGCAAATAAATACAGTTGACCCGTGGACAACACAAATATGAACTGCACAGCTCCACTTGTACACAGATTTTTTCCAATACAGTATAATACAGTAAATGTATTTTCTCTTCCTTATGATTTTCTCACTTTATGATTTTCTTTAGATACAGTAAATAATACATATAACATATAAAATGTGTGTTAATCAACTGTTTATGTTATCATGAATGCTTCCAGTCAACACTAGGCTATTCGTACTTAAGTTTTAGGGGAGTCAAGGGTTATACATGGATTTTCGACTGTACGAGGGTCAGCACTTTGAAGCCCCAATTGTTCAAGGATCAACTGTATACACCCAGTGGAGAAATGCTTCGTAAGCCCATGATGTGGCCTGTTTGTGGCTGGACTCCAAGGAGTAGTGTGTCCTACCAAATAGTGGTGACCATGTTCCCACCATGAAATAACTTCTGTGTCCTGATTCCCTATGTTTATTCAAAGTGGTCTCAGGTATCAAGAGTTGCCAAGTTCCTGGATGAGATGAAAAATAGTAGGGGTCACTAAGGACATCTGCATCTTTTCTGCTCACAAGGGCACATGGGCTAAAAAGGGACAAAACTGGCCCAGGAATAAGGACAACAGGTGGCCACTCTGAACCATACTATCCAGACAGGCTCAGTCCACTAACTTTAGTTCTGCCTGCCATTGACTGTATGACCTTGGTCTAGTAATGTAACAACTCCAACCTTCAATTCCTCACTTGTACGTGTGAGTGATGTGTTTTGTGGGTACCCTACAACGTTGTAAAAATGAACTGAACAGAAAGATATAAAGCTTCCTGTTGACTGCAAAGCCCTACACCATTGTAAGGGTTCTTTTTAATCTTTTCTAACTACACAGTTAACATTTATTATTCATTACAAAAAACATCCAAAGATCAAAAACACATGAGGTTTTTGTTTGTTTGTTCTGGAGCGGGTTGTTTTTTTTTTGTTTTTGTTTTTGTTTTTTGGTTTTATGTGGGTTTTTTTGTTTTTTTGTTTTTGTTTTTGTTTTGAGAGAGAGAGAGAGAGCGGGGGAGAGGGGCATAGAAAGAGAGAGAAAGAGAAAGAGAGAGAGAGAGAGAGAGAGAGAGAGAGAGAGAGGATCCCAAGTAGGCTCCACACTCAGCATGGAGCCCAATGGGGGCTCAATCCATGACCCTGGAATCATGACTTAAGCCAAAATCAAGAATCAGACGCTCAACTGACTGAGCCACCCAGGTGCCCCCAAAACACATAAGACTTAAAGAAAAACTCCTCTGCCTTATTATTAGTCTTTTGCTTATCTTTATATACTTTATGAATGCATGTGTTTATATATATGTAGGTGTATTTTTTTTAACAAAAAAGGAAGCATAACTCTTTTCTAATTCTAAAAATTCTAATCGGCGGACTTTTTTATGAGAGAAAGTGTTATATAGGGACATGGAACAATGATATTTAATGTGAAAAAGTTGCAGAACCACATTTATAATACGATAATATTTGTGTAGACACAGAGCCTATGGCTTCCTCTGGTAAAACTATATTGCAAAGGAATGAGGTAAGAGTACGTTTTACTTCACATAGTTCTCTATTGTTATCATTTTTTTCTTAAGCATATATACTTGAACAATTAATAAAGACTGTGCAAGAGGAAGTAAACAAAATGGAGACAATATACTATAAGATGTAAGTGCCCATGTTAGACCAGAGGGGGGGAAAAGCACTGAAAGAGAAGAATATACAAAAGAAATGGGAAGATGAAATAAAGGAAGCAAAAATAAAGTAAGGATGATACGATTTTCAAAATTATTCATTAGGGAATAGAAAATAAAACTGATCATGTAGTTTCTGCCACTAACCTTCTTATAATATAGACTCACTAACAGGATATTCAGTTCTGCTGACAAGTTCTTTTAAACGATCCTGTGCAACAAAGGGCAAATAGAGCCCAAGACAGAGATCTGTTCAGAGAGGAAGAAGGGCTAAATAGGCCCAGTGCTCAATTCTTTTACAGTTTAAAGTTTTCATATTTTATTTTTTTTAAATGCACAAAACAGCCATAAATTTGGGAGATGTGCAGGAATGACAAGCTAATGTCCCCTGATATTGTCAAGCACCCGACTCTTGATTTCAGCTCAGGTCATGATCTCACAGTTCATGAGTTCGAGCCCTGTATCGTGCAGAGCCTGCTTGGGATCCCCTCTTTCTCCCTCTCTCTCTGCCCCTTCCCCCTACCTCTCTTTCTTTCTCTCTCTCTCTCTCAAAAAGAAATAAACTTAAAAAAAATAATTTTGTGGGGTGCCTGGGTGGCTCAGTCGGTTAAGCGTCCGACTTCGGCTCAGGTCATGATGTTACCGCTTGTGGGTTTGAGCCCCGCGTCAGGCTCTGTGCTGATGGCTCAGAGCCTGGAGCCTGCTTTGGATTCTGTGTCTCCCCCTTTCTCTCTGCCCCTCCCCCGCTCACACGCTCTCTGTCTCTCAAAAAATAAATAAACATTAAAAAATAAATAATTTTGTCTACAGATACTGTGGCTCTCAATAAATGTTTCCCTTCTCTCCATTAACAAATCCTGTCATGTCTATGTTCAAAATTTACCTTGACTCTATCCACTTTTGCTATCTTCATCACCATCGACCCACTTCAAATTCACTCCTACCTATTTTCACTGCAGTGGCCTCCTGACGAATCTTTCTGTTTCCATGTTGGCTCTGTCTCTTCCCCCATGCCATTCCTTTTTCCACAAGAAAATCAGAACAGTCTTCGTAAAATGCTCATGGGATGAAAACCAAAACCCTTCGCATGAAATCGAGGACCCGCACCACCTGTCTCTTGCTCCTTCTTTCCAGTCACCTCTAAGGCTTTCAGCTGCGCTCAGATCTTTCTCACCTTAGTCTTTGCCATGCTGTTCCGCAAACTGAAATGCTCTTCCGTTCCTCAGGTTTCAGTTTCTCACAGAGTTCCCAGCCCCCTCCTGTACTCTAAATCAGGCCACAATTGGTATTTCTATATTTACTTGCATGCTATGGGTTTCATCTGACTTCCCTACACTGTCAAAACTGTATAATGACTATACAGGGGCTCAGAACATGATCCTTTCTACTTTTGTGCATATTTGAAATTTACCAAAATAAAGTTTTAAAATCTGCCCTCTGACCCTACAAACTCAAACCAACAGTTAGGCTTGCAATTATCGTTTTCCATATTTTGTATTTTTAAAAAATTGACTTTCCTGTGCATGATAATTTTTTGTTTGTTTAGTACCCACATTAGAGCCGTCAGAGGCGGTATTTTAAAGTTTGAAACGATGTATTATCTTCAAGAAAGTGAATTTGAAACTAACATCAGATAACCTAACAGAAAGGTCAAAAGTTCAATCATTCTTCCGCTGTTTCTGCTACTGTCTCTGCTACTAAAGTCTTTTATTTGACAGCATTCTTATTCAGTAAAAAGGACCCTAAACCAGGGGTGTAAAACTTTTGATCTAGTTCCAGTTTGCCCCTTGGACAGAGTCATTTGACTTTGCTTCCTTTTTCATAACTAATATAATAAATAGGTAAAGTTCTCAATTTTTTATTTGATTTAAAATTGTTTCCACAATTTGAAAAATCGGGAAAAAAAGTCACAAAAATACCAAAGTTTATTTTTTAAAAACGAAGCGATAACTCAAAAGAACTTTCCTCATATCCATTAATAAGGTCATAAGTCAGCAGTAGTGTGCATTCCAGGTGTATCCACAAAGCCAAGAATGGGAATCACTGTATCTCCTTCTTTAGATTTGATGCTCTCACTCTTCTCTGTTCTATGAACATACTTGTGCAACATGCTATAGTACTGCTCCTTTGGATTGAAAGTATATAGTGATGAAATTTGCTGCCAGTCTCTAATGCTTGGGGTATTGTACTCCTTCGGATGTGAGCACTCAAAGAAACATTTAACATTCTGTTTGGCCAATTCTGTCGCATGCTCTGTGGCTTGACTCTTAAGGATCTGCTGCTCCTGTTCCAAATAGATTTTCCAAAATTTCAGCTGCAGAAAACTAACTGGAGATAGGCATCGGATGATAGATGTAAAAATCAAAAGGAAGATGATAACAACTGCGATTAGGATCCAGCCCAGCACCTGAGGAAAACACAACAAAACAGCAACTTAGTGACATTTTTTCATAACAAAATTTTAAATCCTTACATAAAGGTTGAACTACTCACAGTTATGCTGATGAACAAGCAACCGTTTTAGGTCTTAGTCTCTTAAGAGAAAGAAGAGACAACCTCCCAAACGCCTCAACCACTTCACAGGTCATTTTCCAAGTCCCGTCGAGGGCCCAGGGAAAAGCCTACTTACTCGTCACTCGGCTAGAATTCAACACGTGGAATTTCGGCAAATCCAATGAAACAAGCATTCGTTTTCAAGAGTCTCCGGGCTTTATATGCCCAGAAGCAGTGTGGGGCGGGGGCTTTAGAGCCAGGGAGGCCCATTTTATTGTAACAATTCTGCCTTCTTCCGGCCGGACAAACAACTTGATCTGGACTTGGTGTACTGGCTAAAAAGAGGGTAAGCAAGGTAGGACGGGAGCTGAACGGCCAGGCGCGGTATCCGGCACAGAGCAGGTGCCTTCCCTCCTTTTCGTTCGTTTTACTGAAATTGTCGCCGTTCCAGCTTGTCGCCCGGGGTCCCGTGTCTGGGGCGAGGGCACCGGCCCAGCCGGCCCCGCTCCCATCCTCCCAACAGCGTCCAGCGCCCGCGCCTGACCTGAGACTGGGCCTTGAGCTCCTTCAGGAGGTCCTGCGCGTCGGGCGCCCGGGCCTGGTGGCAGGGCGCCAGCGGCAGCTGGGCCTCGCAGGCGGCGTCGCGGCCCCGGCACAGCAGCCGCGCCAGTGGGGCGCTCCCGCTGGCCGCGCACTCGTAGAAGGCGCCCCCGAGCAGCGCCACGGCCACCCAGGTGAGCGGCGCGACGGCGGCGGTGGCGCTGAGCTGCACGCACACCAGGGCGGCCCGCAGCCGCGGCCCGCAGCCCCCGGGGCGGGCGCCGCGCGCGCAGCAGCCGGTCAGCAGGCGCCAGGTGCGCGCGCTCAGCACGTAGCCCAGCAGGAAGAGCGCCAGCGCGGGCACCAGCAGGAAGACCAGGCCGTACGGCAGGTTCCAGGCGGCGCTGCAGGGGCACTGGAACACCGCGACGGAGAACAGGCGCTCCCCGCCCGCCGTCAGGAGCGTCACCAGGCCGTAGCCCAGCGCGCGGGGATGCTGCAGGTGCAAGTTTAGCACCGCCTGAAACTTATCCATGGGCCTCGTGCCGTGGACGGGGCGCCCTGGCCGGGCCCGGATGCTTCTGCCTCTTCACCGCCCTGCACTTTTCACTGCCCTGCGCTTGCAGTGGTTTGGGTGGACTGAGGTCTAGGGCTTCCCACTCTGCGAAGCAGCAGCTTCCGGACAGGGGGAAAGGTCCTCTCCAGGCTCCGTGAGCTTTCGCTTTCTTATTTCAGGCAGAGCAGCTGTGGCCAACACACACCCTTGACGTCCGCAGGACCCCTGGTGACTTCTCTCTCGCAGTTCAGGAACCTGACTGAGGATAGACCCCATTCCATTGTTACCTTTGTTTCCCCCCAACTTATAAGAAACTAGGGGGCTTTCCTTGGCATCCTGATTCAATGCAGCTACCCAAATGAAAAGAATACACTTTATTTGGGCAGACAGGAAAACACTCCACCTTCCCTTATTGCAGCCACCCTACTTAGTTCCTAAGCCAACTCCAACTCAGATCAAATGATTACGAAAAAACCTGGTCATTTACAGGAAACATTACTCAAGGACAAATTTTCTAGTTTCTCTTTCATAAGCGAAATCACCACAAAGCCCAGCTCAAGTTCGAGTACCTCCGTGATCTTCTGTTCCCCTCCTGTTCTCCTTCTGGACAGAATCACCAGCATAATTCACACGGACTTCTCCTCTCATCTCCCACAGGTCGTTAGACTGGATATATTGTATTGACTTCTGCCTCCATTATTCCCCCAGGTATGTGCTAGCATTGGCAGTACTTTGACAAATGTCCAATTTTTGCCCAGTGACCACCAAGCTGATCAGAAGTGGGTGGTGAGGCAGCAGAGACATGGTTATTCAAAAAACACGGATTGAACCCCCAAAATTCCAACTGCTGCCACATCCAACTAACCTGTTTCCTCCACCTTTCTCAAAAAGCAGCATTGCTCTGACTCAAACTGTCACCATTTCGGTGAAATTGAGCCATTTTGGTGTGTGGCTCCAGAGTGAGGTGAGAGGTGCTTGAAAGAACATAGGCTTTGGGTCGGGTGCATCGTGTCTGTGCGTGTATTTAATAAGTGCGCCCCTCTGAGACTCTGCATCCCCATTTGTAAAGGCAGAATAGTCCTCACCTTTCAAGATTGTTGAGACAAGTAAATTGAGTAGCATATGTAAAACACCTTTATATATAAGGTGTGCCCATTAAATGAATTTTTTTTAATTTTTTTAATGTTTATTTATTTTTGAGAGAGAGAGAGAGATAAAGCATGAGTGGGGGGAGGGTCAGGGAGAGAGGGAGACACAGAATCCGAAGCAGGCTCCAGGCTCTGAGCTGTCAGCACAGAGCCCATCGCGGGGCTCGAACTCACGAACCGTGAGATCATGACCTGAGCTGAAGTTGGACGCTTAACCTACTGAGCCACCCAGGCGCCCCGAATGAATGTTTAATGTGAGGGATTGCCTCTTATATCGCAACGCTGGGAAGAGACAACAAATAACTGTGTTGTACATGATTTAAGAATGCGTATTAATGCTCAGTTTTAGACCAAGGATTGTATTCAGTGAGTCAATGATCTTCTCTTGCCTTAGGAGAATTGGTGTGCCCTTTGAGGTCCACCTCACTACAAGGAGGGTATTTGGTTATGGAGTCTGGGTGGACAGGTCATAGTGAACTGGTTACTGTCAGCACCCATCCACCAGGTTTGCCTTATTCACCTGGGAAGAGTAAGTAGGCTAAGGAACCATGTGGACTGTTAGAGAACAGAAAAGAAATGTATTATTCTTTTCTTAGTCCAGCGTGCCTTCTTAGCAACCTCCCAGTACCAGTGCCTGGCCCCAAATCACCATTCCCTAGCATTTTGATGAAGAGCTGTTCTCTCTGTGTGAGTCTTAAGAAGCTACCCCCAGATCACAGTCTAAACTGTCATGCAGGACAGTTGGGGACCATTTCTCTGAGATTAAACCAGGCACTGCTGGGCTCCCTGTAAACTTGCAGCTAAAGTCCGTATTTGAGGCACATCACTTCTTCTATGACTATCATCTCTTTATTCCTACATCTCAAAAAATTTTTTTTTCTCTCCCGTTGTCCTTCAGGTGATTCTTCCCTTTTACTGCTAGACTCTTCTTCACTCCCACCACATGTCTCCTAAAGATGTTGCCTTCCCCCTCCTCGCTTTCCATATATCACCATGAACAAATTCTTTTATATCCACCTTTATGCAGATGGCTTTATCCAAATCTCCCTTAACTGTAACCAAACTAAAATGTGCCCCCTCTGTCCTCTTGAGTGAGGTTTATTCTCCCACATTTCTCAAAACAAGGAGGAGGGTTGGCTGGCATTCTCCCATTACAATGTCCAAACCCAGGCTTTTCTGTCATCTTCTAATACTTTATTCTCCACCGAGAGTCAAGCTATTCAGCACAACTTCCTCCCCCCACTTCGCTCCTGCCACCCGTGCTCATTCCCTGCATTTATCAAGACTTTCGCATCTGGTGACAGCCTTCCTCATCTCCCTAGCTCCTGTTATTTAGTCAAGGATTTGGTTTCATATCTTTTTAGTTATGGAAACTTTCATTTTGCCAGTCCCCTATCTGTCTAATTTGTTTATTAACAGTTTATTTGTTCATTTGTTCATTCGGTCGCTCATCTAAAATGTGTAATAAGCCCCCATGATATGATAGGAACTTATAAAAGTGCCTGGTATTATTGGGTACCACAAGGAATAACACAAATAGATACCCTCCTTTCATTGAGCTTATATTCGTGAGGAGATAGATAGAGGAGGAAAGTCTCAAGGGTATGCAAATAATTAAAATGGAATCATGTAGTAGAGAGTCTCCTGAAAAAGCCTTTGTAACGGGAGGACATTTAAGGGTCCATCTGAATGACCAAGGCTCTGGGGTTCAAGGGATCTTGGCATTCTGTGGTTGGAAAGAAAGCCAGAGTGATGGGACATTAAAGGTGAAAAGGAAGTTGGCACATTTTGAGGGCAGAGGTGCAGGTGAATGGTTGTTTACGGGCTTTATAGACCAGAGTATGTGGTTGAGAACCCTGCCCCTGAAACTCATTACAGACTGAGCTGCTTCCTGACCGATTATCCTATCAGCTTGTGTCTCCAAACACTACCTCCTGGGGTTGCCACCACCGTACTCCCCAACTCTGCACTTATTACAGGTTACCGTAATTGTGAGTCTGGGTTCTGCCTGCCAGTCTGAATTTTCTCCCAGAACCAGCAGATGAGTCTAGTACCCTGATATCTATCCCTGCCATCTCTGGAGCAGCGGGTGGTTCTAGTTCTGAGTCTATTGAAGATGGTTCAGCCCTTTATACCCAGTTCCGTTTGGAGAAAGTATTGCTGAGAAGTTCAGTGTTTAGTGGAAATAGAGTAACATCCTAATGGTGTGGAGAGGATTCAAGAATTTTCTCTTGAGAGTAGACTAAATAATATTTGAAAGACCTTTACACTTTGGAAAATCTGTAATTTAACACCAATTTACTTTAGCTTTTAAAAAAATGCATGAGAGATTCTCATGGTAAGCATGTTGGAAAACCAATGGTTATGGGGTTTGTTTTGTCTTGTTTTAACTGTCATACTTTCTTTCTCAGCACTTTCATTACCACTGTCAGGAATGGGTTTCAGAAACCACAAAAAATTTCATGGAAGAGACAGGAAAAGAAACTCCTGAAAGAATTTCACACTGAATGGAAAAGTCCCTTCTAGTTGTCTTCGAGTGAGCTAGTTCACAAACATTATTCTCTGTAGTCTTCCTGAGAACTCAGACTACTGGTGTGACCCTGCTTGCAATATGACTGCTGGATTCTAGCAATGTGTTGATCCTGGCCCCAAGACCCGCCCACGAAAGTAAAGTCGAATCAAAATTTGTCTGTATTTTAAGTATCTACCATGTACAAGACAAAACTTTAGATGCCAAAAATAACAAGTAAATTTAGAAAAATCTGACAATCTCAGAGACTACCTTTCTGTGCGCCGTAACTTATGGATTTATTATTTATGTTATGTATTTGAAAATCTTAACCTGATATTATCTGAAGATTTTTGAATGTTTATAAAAGTTCTTCCAGTGGAAGTTTAAAGCAGAAGGAGGGAAAGATCATACCCTTCCCCAGACACAGGATGTCGTTTGTTAAATGGCAGTCCCATGACGTTTCAAGTAACCTTTTTACAGATTCTCTTTTTCTTAGCATGAATTTTCTAAACCTGTTACAAAATTTTAAATATTCACAAAATTTTAAATATTCACTGATTCACACACTAAGAATACTTTTTTTTTTTTTTTTACAAAAGATGATTATTTTAACCCTGAGGACCTAGATGTGGCCAGTCTTTGTTGGGACCACTGTTGTCATCGTCATCGTCACCATCTAACACCGTAAGTCTATTAAAAGTTCTAGTTTTCCCGCCGTGGTTCTTAGAACCTATGTCTATTAAGGATTTTGGTAAATTAAATTATGTTTTTCCTTTGACTCAAATTATTTCACAGGTGATTTTAATGTGTGCTAGAGTTTCATTGTCAATGGCCACTTACTTACACTTTGCTTCATCCCAAGCCTCAGTTCCCCTGCCATGCCGATTTGGTTTACCAGTTTGCAAACTATGATCAAAGGTTTGGATTTCCAAAGATAATAATGGTGAATCGCAAATAAGATTAAAGGACAAGAATAAAGAAGAAAAGTAATTTAATAGGAGGAAACTTGGGTTTCTTCAAATTATAAATAACATTATCGCAAAGTCTCAAAAAAATTTACGTTAACGGAGAACTTAAAAAGTGTTGTGGAAGGTCTTTCCTAAAAGAATATATCACATGAGGGGCACCTGGCTGGCATGCTACTCTTGATCTGAGGGTCATGAGTTTAAGCCCCACATTGGGTATAGAGATTACTTAAAAATAATAAGATAGATAAGATAAAAAATAAGTCACATGAAATATGCCACATATTGAAAACACTCACATGTATGCAAATGGAATACCAAGTAAGTGCACATGATTGAGGTAGATCTGTATGTGCTAGTATGGTGAAAAGGCAGAGTTGACATGTTAATTGGGAAAGGTAAACCAAAATTCTGCCTGTCATACATTTGTGTAAAAAAAGGAAAGAAAAAGAAAATGTATATATGTCCCTTTCAGATGTGTACGCTATTCTGCAAGATTAAAAAAATACTGTCAAGGGATGCCTTGATGCCTCAGTTGGTTAAGCATCTGACTGGGGCTCAGGTCATGATCTCACGGTTCGTGGGTTTGAGCCTCACATGAGGCTCTGGGCGATCAGCACAGAGCTCGCTTCAGACCCTCTGTCCCCCTCTCTCTCTGCCCCTCCCCACATCTCTCTCTCTCTCTCAAAAATAAATAAACATTAAAAAAATACTGTCAAATGTTTACCTCTGAGAAGTAATGGAGAGGGTTGGGAATGAATGCAGGGAGAGAGATTGGTTGGATATCTTTCTTCACTGTTTGCCTTTTTTAAAACATGCATATGTTTCTTCTACAATTAAAAAACACTAACATGAAATGTCTTGATCTAATGGAGAATCTCTGAGGAACAAGTCTGGAAAGAGGCTTTTTCACAGGCTCTTCTTTGTCCTTCCTTCTCTGTACACAGGGCTTTTATCAAGGGTTGCTCCCTGAGCCTGGATGCCAATCATTCACCTCTCCTTGGCAAAAGTAATAAATCATAGCGAGAAACTGACTGCTTTTGAAGAATATAGAAGATAAAGAAACTGAGTGTTTGAGAACTGGAAGGTGGCAAAAAGCAGCAGGAGGCGAAGAGGAAAAGATCAAGTGGAAAGGTTGGGATTGGGTGACATTTGTCCAAATTCTGAGGGAAACAAGATGGAAAGACCCATCTGTCTCCTTCAGAGAGGGCTTCCTCTACTCTGTAGAGTCTCCTATGTATCCATTACTGTCACAGAAACAAGGCAGAGAGGAAAGCCAGGTGGTAAAGAAAGGAGGTGGGTGAGAGTTTAGATTGTGGAGCTTTTGAAGGGCAATAGGGAGTTCAGCTTCCAGCAGTTTAGAAACCACTATTGCTTCTTTTAAATGTTGATCCAGACAAGTTTTTCCTGGGTTTCCAGGAGCTACCTGTTTTGCTCTAGCTTCCTTAAAAACCACGTATGTACGGGGGAGAATCCAGAAAACGAATAGTGTTTGGTGAGTTAAGATATTGTTTAATGGAGGCTGGGGACTGCTCCTAACTGAGCAACAGATTTAAGGAAAGAGAAGTGATTCCTAGTAAAAAGAATTCCAATTTATCCCAGGATCTCTTTCCTGGGGGGCTATTATCAAGTTGCAAGAACAGTAAGAAAAGAAATACCATTAAAGCACTACTCTCTTTCCATGGAAGGAGGAGGAAGTTGGGGCAGATATTAGAAAGCACTCTGGGAATTCATTACTGAATTGAAATGGCTTCTCATCTGTACACACTGACAGATAATCTTCAGGGATACTAGAAAACCAGGTTGGAGGGACACCACTGTCTTCTAGATGGAGTCTTGGCTTCTTCCCAGGAACCCCACACTCTCCTTGCTCCAGCTCTGGGAGCTGCATACTCTGCTCCTTTAGGAAGCAACTCTCTCCTCTTTAGGGATTGCTTTTCAATGATGAACATATAGATCATCTTCTCTGTGTCTACATTCTTCTACTAGGCAGCATTTGCATCTTGGGAAATTTGGGTAATACCATAATATCCTGTCTCCAAGACATTTTCTGTTCCTTCGTCCTGTTCATTATAGACAGTGATGTGATCAGAATATGTCCCCCAAAATTCATACATTGAAACCCTAACCCCCAAAAGTGATGGTATTAGTAAGTAGGGCCATTCTGAGGTGTTTAAGTCATGAGAGTTTTTAAGAGTAGGATTAGTGCTCTTATAAAAGAGGCTCCAGAAAGATCCCTAGCTCCTGGGGGGTGGGGATCTCCCAATAGCTATTAAATACTTCAGTGAATTCTTGTGGTTCACTTTACTGTACGGGGACAAGTACATGTAATCTTTCCATTTGCCAGAAGGAAAGGAATGATCATTAGTTCTACTATAGGCTACTCTCTTGTTTCACTCCTCTTCCCACTCCAGAACTCACTAACCTTCTTTCCACCCCTTCTAACCACCCCCCCCCCCCCCCCAATAAAAACACAAAGAACAAAAAAGCAGAAGTCCAAACATGGAGCTCACAGTCCAGAGTTTGGGTAGTGCATGGTAGTCTCTACATTAGGTCTTCATGTGGCCCCTCTTGGGCTACAGACCCATGAACTCACAGTAATAGATTAATCTGTCCCTCCACAGACAATGTAGAGTGGAGGAACAGGGCCAAAACGAGAAATACTCCATTCTGAAAGGGAAAAATGGAAGCCAGAAGCAGGCACTGATTGACCTCTTATGTTTCTGGGCAAATACCAGAAAGGCCTCTACCCGAACCAAGGCTGTTGAAAAATGTTCCTTGAATCTCGACTCTACCCTCTGGAGAGTCTTCTTATGTTACTGTCCTTGGCCACATACTCAATGAGTATATGCTCTTCTGGGAGCAGACTAGTGTTCTTAGTTCATGTGCTACTTGTACAATGTTGGAAGACCACAAGTCCAGTTGGGTTTATGATTCCTTTGACTGTAAATGTCTCCCCAAATTACTTAGTAAGCTTCTTGTCTCTGATTTCAGTAAAATATGCTTGCCAATACTGTTACAGTTCTTTTCAAAACATAGTTCTCAGATATACTATATGCTTTTGCTTTCTTGCCCCATTCTCTCTCTTCTTCCCTCTGCCCCCACTAATTTGTACATACCTGTCTTTATCTCTTGCCAGTACAGGTACTCTGAGTAAACATGAGACTATAGTTTTCTGTGGGAAAGCTACACCTTTATTTTGATCTTTCTGTGGCTCTTTGCCAATTGAATACCTTAATTTTATCTTTGCGCCAAAGTTCTGAACTTATTGAGAGGTATTGCCAATAGGTGTAGAAGCCACACTTAATTTGGCCTTTCCATGAGTTTATTTTAATGGACTTGGTCTTCCAAGCCTTCCCCAAATTCTCTCTTTGAGTTTGGCGTCTAAAACCTGTCAGGTTTTCCGGTTTTGCAAGTCCTCATTTTTCTGAAATATTTCTATTCCTTGTTATTTCTTCTTACAAATCAACCAGTTCTTTCTTAAGGTCATAAAGTCTTACCAAAATGTAGCCAGCAGCAATCAACACACACTAGAAACATTGTTTTCTAATTTTTTCTCCTAGAGCCACATTTTCTTTAGCTATATATATATATATATATATATATATATATATATATAAATAATCTTTCCAAATTAATGCAGAAGTTCATTTTATCAGCAACCAAATAAGAACTGTGGCCTCACTAGCCTCCATTATCAGCTTCTATGCTGTTCACCACTGGCTTGCTAAACTAACACCACCAATTTTAGGAAGGGAAGTGAAACTTTTTCAAGCAATCTAACAATAAGACATAGAAAAAGTTATTTCCTTTTGGTTGTTGTCTACAGCTGAAGTAAAAAAGAAAAATGCCTCCCTTATTTCATCCTCTTCTGTTTGGGTTTGGGAAGACAGGGGAACAATGGGGCAGATAGTGAGGACGATGACAAATGATTTTTATCATGGAAGTGCCCCACGTCAGATACCAATATTTGGTCCAAACTGGTCATAAGGCTCCACCAAACTGCAAGGGAAAGGGGGAGTATGGTCCTCTCCTGTGCCTTAAAGGTGAACAGAACTGCACAAACATGAATGCGTGAGGTCTACCGTGCGTTACACGATCAGTTTTTCTAAATTCCCCCATCCACCCCTGAATCTTATTACATATGACAGTTTTATCATCTTTTATTTGCTGCTTACGATTTTTTCCATCTCCCCAACTAGATTATAGGTTTCGTGACAGCGAGATCTAACTCCTCTTTGGTTACACAAGTCTTAGCACAGTACCCAGGACATTATAGGTGTTCAGTAAATATCTGTGGGTATAAGGAGTGAATCAATGGATGAATGAATGAATGAATGAATGGGAAGCAGACTTGGATTTTTCTCTTCTCTTACTGCAGACTCAGCACCATGTGTACTTTGCTCAGCTCGGAACTTGAACCCTTCTACAGAGATCACGTCTGTCTGAGCCTCTTGAATTGCCAACCTTGTGATAAACAATAGGTAAACGTATCCAGGGAGAAACAGGGCAACACCAAGGAGACAACAGGGCCATAGGACAGGTTCCAGGTACAGCTGAAGGGCCATCTGGACACCCACTCCCACCCACTTTTGTCAGAGTCACCAAGCACAGTGGGGGGTCGGGGTGGAGCCACAGGCGCTGACAGAATAGTGACTCCCCCACAACTTCCTCCTTCCTGCCCAGCTCAGCCTGTTTACTCAGCAGACTTGTCTGGTGTAAAGCTCTCATCTTCCCCACAACCGGCCCCATTTCTCCACCACCTTCCCATACCACACATAGCTGTATTTCTTAAGGGAGAGATTTTTCTTTTTACGTTAGCTGTAGACAGCAACCAAAGGTAAATAACAATTTGTCTATATTTTATTATTTGATTCCTTAAAGAGGTTTCACTTCCTTTCTTGGGAGCAATGAGCCAAGCATGAATAGGTTTTGTGGACACTAAGTCTCAAGTTTGACTGTGACTCCACTTTGGCACTCTACCTGACCTTCTCCGGTAGTGCCGGGCACCTGACTTACCTTATTAAGTTAATTAAAGTTTGGCTACTAATGACACTCTTCTGGTTCTCCTCCTAACTTGGTGGCTGTCCATCTAAGTGTCCTTCCCAGGCTCCTCCTCCAATCATTAATATTGGTAGTCACTAGAATTCAATCCTTTCCACATACACTTCCCGAATAATCTCCTTTTGGTGCACCACTAGCTAGATGTGTGACCTGGGGCAAGTTATTGGCCTCTGTGTGCCTCAGTTCTTTCATCTGTGAAATGAAAATAATAGTATTATGTGCCTCCTTGGGTTGTTGTGAAGATTACATGGGCTGATATAAGTAACATTCTTGTTTTGAATTTTACTAAGTTTTTAATTTTAATTCCAGTGTAGTTAACATACAGTGTTCTATTAGTTTCAGTTGTATGACACAGTAATTTAGTAATTCTATACACTACTCAATACTTATCGTGATAAGGGTACTCTTAATCCTCATCACCTATTTCACTCATCTCCCCACCCACCTCCCATCTGGTAACCATCTGTTTGTTCCCTATAGTTAAGGGTCTGTTTCTTGGGGTACCTGGGTGGCTCAGTTGATTAAGTGTCTCACTCTTGGTTTTAGCTCAGGTCATGATCTCATGACTCGTGAATTCAGGTCCCACATTGGGCTCTGCGCTGACAGCACAGAGCCTGCTTGGGATTCTCTGTCTCCCTCTCTCTCTGCCCCTCCTACCCCCCTCACAGTCTCTCTCTGTCTCAAAAATAAATAAACATTTTTTAAAAACTAAGTCTGTTTCTCGGTTTGTCTCTCTCCCTTTTTCCTTTGTTCATTTGTTTTGTTTCTTAAATTTCATGAGTGAAATCATAGGGTATTTGTCTTTCTCTGACTGACTTATTTCTCTTAGTATAATACTCTTTAACTCCATCCATGTCATTGCAAATGGCAAGATTTCATTCTTTTTTTTATGGCTGAATAATATATATTCTATTGTATATAAATATATCACCTCTTCTTTATCCATTCATCTATCAGTGGACACTCGGGCCACTTCCATAATTTGGTTATGGTAAATAATGCTGCAATAAACATAGGGGTGTATGTATCCTTTCAAATTAGGTTTTCATATTCTTTGGGTAAATACTTAGTAGCGTGATTACTGGATCACAGTGTAGTCCTATTTTTAAATTTTTGAGGAAACTCCATACTGCTTTCCACAGTGGCTGTACCAGTTTGCATTCCCACCAATGTGCACAAGGGTTTCTTTTTCTCCACATCCTCACCAACACTTGTTGTTTCTTGAGATACATGTAACGTTCTCAGACTAGTGCCAGCCACATGGTAAATGCTCAGAACGTGCTGTCAATTACTTGTTACTCTCTTTTCCCATGGCTTTGACAACCAACTGTATGTTACCATTGCCAAATCCCCATCTCCAGTCCTCCCCTTTCCTAAGTTCTCTATGGGTATTTCTGATTTCCTATAGCAGACATTTTTGCTTATGTCCAGCAATCATCTCAAACCCAAAATAGAACTCATTTTCCCCCAAAACTTACTTTTCCTCCAGAATTCTGATGTCACTTAAGGATACCAGTCTTTCAAGCTGGAAAACTGAGGGTCACCTGTAAGTGCCACTCCATTTCCTGTGCAGCTCGGTGCTGCCCCAGGACCGTCCCTCATATTGGACCTCTTCTCCACCCTCACTGAAAGTGGACCAGGCCCTTATTCCCTCACTCCACTCTAGCTGATGCCACACGGTCCTATCAGACAGAGTTAGCTTCCTGAAAGAAATCTGATTTAGGCTGGAGAAACTGTTGTGCACATGTGAAAAGTACAAAGTACAAAAGCTCATAGCAGTATTGTTTGTATTAGGAAAAAACTGGTTTAAAAAAAGTCAATAAGTATCCAACAGCGTCACACAGGAGAAATTGCAAAATATTCGAACAGGAGAATGCTATACAGCAGTGTAAATAAATAAACGCTGACACAGCGACAACCAACAAGGATGCATGTTAAAAACATTATGTTGTTGGGCTGTCTGGGTGGCTCAGTCAGTTAAACATCTGAGTTCAGTTCAGGTCATGATCTTGCAGATCGTGAGTTCAAGCCCCATGTCTGCCTCTGTGCTGACAGCTCAGAGCCTGGAGATTGCTTCAGGTTCTGTGTCTCCCTCTCTCTCTCTCTGCCCCTCCTCCCCCCTCTCAAGAAGTAAATATTAACAAAAAATATTTTTAAAAAAACATTATGTTGAGCAAGAAAAATCAAACACAAAGAAAAATTTAAGTATGACTCCATTTATAAAAAGTTCACAAACAGTTAAAATAAAATTTTATTTTCTGAGGATGTTTATAAAAGTCATGAAACAGTAAAGAAAAAGAAAGTGTTGAGGAAGAATCACAGACACAATGATTACTGTCTTTGGGGCTTGAACGGGATTATGACTGGGATAGAAAGAAGGGGGAGTGTTCACAAAGTTCTATTTCTATACCAGGGTGAGGGGCACAGAAGTATTTGCTTTATAACTATGCTTTATACAGTATATTTGTTTTACTAGTTTTCTGACTGTGGCTTATGTTTTCTTAACTTATCAGGCAGAAAAAGAAAGAAATACAGTCACATTATTTTCTGGTTGAATATCCTCAATATTCCCATTGTCAAGAGGACAAGTTCTGTATTCCCAGCTATATGGAATCTCTTCCCAGGCCTGTTCCAGACACCTCTGTCCCCTCCATCCCTTGCACCCCAGTTTCCCACAGCGCTGCCCCCTACATTACCTGCACTGACTTATCACAGTGTTCCTCAGTTGTGTCTTTTCATTAGCTCTGCTTGCTACTTGGAATGCCGTTTCTCTGTTCTTCACCTGGCAAACAACTCTCCTCCTTTAATACTTCGTCCAATGTCATGTTTTCATTGAGGCTATCCTTAAGACCCCCAAGTGGAGCTAGTGGTTCTGTTTCCTTGCTCCACACTATTAAATAAATAAATAAGTCTGCAACAGTCCTTACGGTGCCTACTGCAGCAATCCTTTCCAGAATTCTGTCTCCCCTACTAACCTGGGAGCTCCCAGAGGGCCAGGGCCTCTTCGTATTCATCACTGTGTCACTGAGCAAAGTCAGTCATTGCCTGTCCAGCGCTCTTCTCACTCCTGAGGGAGCTCTCACCACATATTAGCTGCCTCTCTTACTTGGCTGTCTCCATTGATCATACAATTTTTGTGAGAATTGAAGTGAGATAGTGGAAAGAACCCAGCACAGTACTTAGGTCATTTTGGTTTTACAGTTAGATTTTATAAAAGATTTTTTTTAGCAGTGGTGACTCAGAAATGTGCTAGAGGGCGCTAGTTCACTGCCATAATAGGCTCTTAGGCTCTATGGGGTGTTAACGTTTGACTTGATCATCTAACAGAGAATCAAAGACAGTTTAGTAAACAAATTATCAGCTATCTTTATTCAGGGGAATAAATGAATACAGTTCAAAAATTTAAGTCTGCAACTTGCTTGAAATTATTTGGGGGAAGAACAATCCAACAGCTGGATTGATGGCATCATAAACTTGTTTTCATCCCTGTTTTGTTTATTCTCCCCAACCAAGGGATGGTCTGACTTACAGTTGGAAATGTCAAAGCAGGCAATGTTGGTTTTGGTGACGCCTTCACCTGCACCAAAGTGAAGAAATGCCAAGCAAGGTGACTCCTTAACTGTGAAATGAAAGGATTGGGCTAGATCATCTGCAGAGTCCCTTTCAACTCTAACATTTTGTAATCCACAATTCTGGTTCTGGAAGGAAACAGGCATGATCTCCAGAAATTACAAACATTCAACCAAAAAGTGCCAAAATTCAATCAAAAGTGAAAAAACAAATAATTCTTTAAGTCTTCCAAAACAGGAAGATAAAACAAAACAAAACAAAAAACAGTTTCATTCTTTCCTTCCATTGAATGCTGGAGTTTAAAAAGCAATGTGAGTAACAAGTGATTGGCTGTCTCAAAGATGTATTGATTGTGAAGTATTTTCTAGCTTCTTTTATATCTTCACACCTGTTAATAATTATTTCAGACAAATATTTGTCTTTAAGAGAGGGAGATGAGGTAGACTTCTTTTATATAAAGTATTAGCCAGCCAATATAAGCCAGCATTATAGTTTTACAATGACTTCATTCATTTCAAACAACCTGAAAAACCCACAAACATTTATAAGTAAGAGCAAAATCCAGATAACAATATTAAGGGATGAATATGAAGAAATCAGTAAATAATTTGTTTTTATGTTTATGAAGCATTGCTACTTCATAAGAATCAAAGTGACTCGCAGTTTGGGTGTTAAGATGAGACCAGAAACAAAAAGCAGAAGTCTGATTCTGCACTGATGATATATCTGATGCCCTGTGTAAGCCGTGCTGCAGAATCTTAAACTACGACAAATAGTTGTAATTTCTAGAATATGGGGTTGTCTTTTAGAGGACAAGCCAGGCTGGGATCCGAGAACGTAACGGGGTAAAAATACTGCTCTGGTGGGCAGCGAGGTGCAGGTTCAGAAGGGCATTCGTTACAGTGTTGCTGAAGCATGGGGAAAATCCAACTGTGGCAGAAGATGGGAAAGAGCCCAAGACTGAGCCAGAAGTCAAGAAGAGTAAGGCAGGAGCAAAGGAAAATGGAAAAAAGGCAGCAGGAGAGGGGGAGTGTATACGAGGACCCCCATCCCCACAGATGGGAAAACCTTGCCCAGTGGCAAATCGGACACGTTCAAGATCTGCACCTGGAATGTGGGTGGGCTTCAAGTCTGGATTAAGAAGAAAGGTTGAGACTGGGTAAAGGAAGAAGCCCCAGATATCCTGTGCCTCCACCAGACCAAATGTTCAGAGAACAAACTACCAGCTGAACTTCAAGAGCTGCCTGAGCTATCCCATCAGTACTGGTCAGCGGCGTGAGACAAGGAAGGTACGGTGGCGTGGTCCTGCCCTCCCACCAGTGCCCACTAAAAGTCTCCAAGGGCATCGGTGGAGGAGCATGATCAGGAAGGCTGAGTGACTGGCTGAATTGGACACCTCTGTGCTAGTAACAGCCTAGGTACCTAACCCAGGCAAGGTCTAAGGCATCTGGAGTACCAGCCACGCAGGGGGGAAGCCTTTCACAACTTCCTGAAGGGCTTGGCTGCCCGTGAGCCCCTTGGGCTATGTGCGGCCTCACTGTGGCTCAGGAAGAAATGGACCTTTAAAACCCCAAGAGAAACAAAAAGAATGCTGGCTTCTCTCCACAAGAGCATCAAGACTTTGGGGGAATTGCTACAGGCCGTACCACTGACTGACAGTTGGGGGCACCTCTGGACCTACATGATGAATGCCTACCAAAATGTTGGTTGGCAATCTTGATTACATTTTTTGTTGTGTCACTCTCTGTTACCTTGCACTGTGTGACAGCAAGTTCTGTTCCACAATCCTGGGCTGTGACCAGTGTCCCATCACCCTATACCTAGCACTTTGACACCTTCCCTAAATTAAGCCTGGGAAGTAAGTTCCCCAAGCTAGCCTTAAAACATAACACCCATCCCCAACTTCTTTAAAAACTGCTCTCTGAAGAGGGGTGCCTGCGTGGCTCAGTCGGTTAAGCACCGGGCTCTTGATTTCCACTCAGGTCATGATCTCCTAGTTTGTGAGTTTTAGCCCCATGTGGGGCTCTGTGCTGACAGTGGGGAGCCTGCTTGGGATTCTCTCTCGTGCACATGCTCTCTCTCTCTCTCTCTCTCTCTCAAAATAAACTTAAAAAAAAAAAAAAACAACCCTGCTCTCTGGAGAAACCTGCACTGTATTTCCCTTCTAATATTTTTTTTTTTTTAACGTTTATTTTTGAGACAGAGAGAGACACAGCATGAACGGGGGAGGGGCAGAGAGAGAGGGAGACACAGAATCGGAAGCAGGCTCCAGGCTCCAGGCTTCGAGCCATCAGCCCAGAGCCATCAGCCCAGAGCCATCAGTCCAGAGCCATCAGCCCAGAGCCTGACGCGGGGCTCGAACTCGCGGACCGCGAGATCGTGACCTGAGCTGAAGTCGGACGCTCAACCAACAGAGCCACCCAGGCGCCCCTGTATTTCCCTTCTAAAAATGTGAATCCTTCAACCAGGCTCTTAGAGATACTCAGGTTTCCTTTAAACCCAAAATTTCTCTCTATTTTGGTGGGTTTTTTCTCCTTCTCCTTCTCCTTTTCTCCTCCCCCTCCTCCTCCTCCTTCTTCTTCTCCTCCTCCTCCTCCTTCTCCTTCCCTTCCTCTCCCTTCTCCTTCTCCTCCTCCTCCTCCTTCTTCTACTTCTCCTTCTTCTTCTTTTTGCATTAAACAAAAGCTACTGATGACTTCCTCTGAATTGTCCACTTGAAAATAAAGAGCCATAGTTTAAAAAAATAAGTAAATAAAATACGGGGGTGTCTTTTAGTCTTTTTTTTTTTAATGTTTATTTATTTTTGAGAGAGAGCAAGCAGTGGAGGGACAGAGAGAGGGGGAGACAGAGGATCCAAAATGGGCTCTGCGCTGACAGCAGAGAGCCCGGTGCGGGGGCTCAAACTCTAGAACCTGTGAGATCATGACCTGAGCTGAAGTCACTTAACCTACTAAGCCATCCAGGTGCCCCAAGTCTATCTTATTTTTTAAAGTCTACTTTGACAAAAAAAAAAAAAAAAAAACCCTTTTGTTGCTGTTTTCAGTTTCACAAGATTAAAGGTAGAAACTGCAGTGACACTTTAGTAGTTTTCACACAATTATGCTCATAACTCAATTAATAGTTTAAATTGTTACAATGAGGCATTTTGAACATTTCAAGTATTAGAAGCAAATATTAAAATATTGTTTTACCTTTTTGATTTATTTGGAGAGAAAGAGACAGAGAGAGAGGGAGAGAGAGAGAGAGAGAGAGAGAGAGAGAGAATGAATCCCAAGCAGGCTCCTCACTATCAGCACAGAGCCCCATATGGGGCCTGAACTCACGAACCGCACAAGATCATGACCTGAGCCAAAATCAAGAGTTGCCATTTAAATGATGAACCACCCAGGTGCCCCAAAACATTGTTGTATTTTGAGGTTCATAAAATAGTCCATAATGATTTCTGTACATCTCTAGTCCCATTTCTTAACTTTGCTGAGCCTAGCTTCCTAATTTATAAGATGGGGCTATAGCTTATATCTTTCTTACATCCTTACCGAAGTGGTGTGCAGATGTCTGCAAAATTCCTGCTCTACAGGTCTCAGTAAGATGGCTATTATTATCACTGCTCGCCCATATGCTTTAACATAGTAATGGTGTAAACATGGAGAGGACAGTGTTTTCATGAATTGTGGGCTCTTTATATCCTATTTAAAAATTTTTTTTCAAATGATTATTTATTTGAGAGAGAGCGAGAGAGAGAGCAGAGGAGGGGCAGAGAGGGAGACACAGAATCCAAAGCGGGCTCCAGGCTCTGAGCTGTCAGCACAGAGCCCGACACGGGGCTCAAAACCACGAACCTTGAGATCATGACCTGAGCCGAAGGCGGACACTGAACCGACTGAGCCACCCAGGCGCCTCTCTTTATATCTTATTTTAAAAACAAGACTTATTTTACAGAATTATCAAATGCCCTTTCATTCCCTTTTCTTCCCCTGGCATCCAAATTATTTTTTTAAATAAAAAAATGACCTCTCCTAAGCAGTAAATTCACAAAGGTCCTCTCATCATCTATAAGACTTTTAAAACATCCACTAAGCAACACAGAAACTCTATTTAGAAGTAGAGAAAACATGCAGTAACTTATATGAGCTCCTCCGCTTGCCAGTTTTCTCCAGGAAGTCCGATGTTCTCCTAGGTGCCCTGGCGTGACTCTCCACGCGTGTAGGTGTGGCTGCAAAGCCAGCTGAATAATCAACCCTCCTGGCCACACTGCCTGCCCACATCCCCTGCACCCACACCACATTGTCCTGTGTTCTCTAGGAAGTCAGCTGTGCTGGCGTCGCCTTGCTTGCTGCATTGCACAATGTCGTGAACTCAAAAGGCATTCTCCTGGGCAGTTCCTGAAGCTTAGCAACACTCTGTTGATTACTGGTGGTTTACAACATCCCACACAAATGGTGTGTTATTTTAAGTCGTGCTTTGGCATCTGGGCTTTCTATCCCACTTGGGACCACCACATGTATTACAGCCATAGCGCAGCAGTTCACATCTGTCTTTCTCATGTGGCTTGTCCTGGAGATTGCATTTTAGAACCACCGCATAGCCCAGAGATTTCAACGCTGAAACAGCTCTAGGATCTAGCTGGAGCATCTCTCAGGGCCAAAGTTCACCGCGATGTGGGAGGTTAGTGACGTTAGCTCATTGTACCAGCTGGAGTTCTATATGTTAAGGTCTTCTGAGACTACGTTCCATTCATGTATTCCGTCAGTCAGTTCGTCAGATATTGTTTGAATACCATGGATGTGCCAGGCACTGTGTAAGAATCATGTATATACAATGAGCAGGAGGGGCACCTGGGTGGCTCAGCTGGTTGAACATCTGCTTCTTGATTTCAGCTCAGGTCATGATCCCAGGGTCGTGGGATTGAGCCCTGTGTTGGGCTCCCTGCTCAGCATGGGGCCCACTTGAGATTCTTTCTCTCTCTCCTTCTCTCTCTCCCTCTGCCCCTCTCCCCTGCCCCATCCTCTCTCTCTCTCTTTCAAAATAAAAAATAAATAAAAATTAAAAAATAAAAAACACAATGAGCAGGAGACCTAATCACTGCCCTTAAGGTTTGTAGTGTAGTGGGGAAGTCAGAGTAGTGATTTTTATGTTCTCTTTATGTCTTCTAAGTGTGAGGTACCCAAGGGCAATTTTCAGTAATAGTGATGTTTTCAGTTGTTATTTCAATTTATAGTTCAACTTTGATAAAAAGTTCTGTGAATTCATCTTTCAAAATAATCACATTTTCCTTCCTTCAGTCCTTTTTGTATAAGGAACAGAGCTTTAAATATATACAGTGCTCCAAGAATTCTCCTCAGAACTCGAATAAATGGCATGGATACGCTTTGTCACTAAAACAGATTCCTTAGAGAGTGGGGCGAGGGAACTAAGGAATCAAGATTATCTGCATAGGAAGGCAATAAATGAGAATTTCCTGTATTTTACCTGTGGTCTCTTACCCTGGACAAAATTAAAAAGTGGTAAACAACAAATGCTAAAAAGTGAAAAGGAGAAAAGACTGCTAGTATGTCCCCTTCACAGAGAAGGGTAATTCCAATATCCTGTTCTTACACTTTCTTTGAAAGGAAAAGAAGGTGCCTAAACCATTGGAAACTTTTTTTATTCAGAAAATAATTCCTAAATATATACTAAAATCACTTCTCCTTGTTTAATTTGGAAAGTGTGAGCTGACTGAAATGTTTTTAGAAGCTCTTGCCTTAAGAAAATCCACCTTGGGGCGCCTGGGTGGCTCAGTCGGTTAAAAGCCGACTTCGGCTCAGGTCATGATCTCGCAGTCCGTGAGTTCGAGCGCCGCGTCGGGCTCTGTGCTGACAGCTCAGAGCCTGGAGCCTGTTTCAGATTCTGTGTCTCCCTCTCTCTGACCCTCCCCCGTTCATGCTCTGTCTCTCTCTGTCTCAAAAATAAATAAATGTTAAAAAAAAATCCACCTTAAACCAAAGCTTCAAAAGCCCACCCCCAATCATTCGTGTTTCCTTTGGGGCTCACCATTAAAGTCACATGATCCTTCCATGACAAAGTTGCCCTATAACTTCCAGAGACAGCAGGAGGAGGAAGGGGCACCTCTAGTTTTCCCATTTAGAAGGTATTTCAACTGCCTACATTAATCAAAATGCCCATACAATTGGTACTATTTAAAAAATTAAGGGGAGAAATTAAAAAATTAAGGGGAGAGAAGGGGCATCTCCTCTACCCCACTGTCTAATGTTTTTAAATTTTTTTAATGTTTATTTATTTTTGAGAGAGAGAGAGAGAGAGAGAGAGAGAGAGCAAGCAGGGGAGGGGCAGAGAGAGGGAGACACCGAATCCAAAGCAGGCTCCAGGCTCTGAGCTGTCAGCACAGAGCCCGACGCGGGGCTCGAACTCACAAGCTCTGAGATCATGACCTGGGCCAAAGTTGGACGCTTAACCGGCTGAGCCATCCAGGCACCCATCCCTGTCTAATTTTTTAGTCTTGTTTTCCACTACCCTCCATCGTACACCCTCTACCCCAGCCACACCAATCTATGTGGAGTCACTGAAACAGGCAGGCTGAAAATAGAGGTGGCAGGAAGACTTGGTCAATTTCCGAAGCTTATTAAGGGACAGTCAAGAGGATCGGAGCAGAGGTGTGCCAGGCAACTGCGCTCTTCTACAGTAAATGGGACGCAGAGACACATACATCCTGAGGGCCCCTGGACTTATCATCTTTTGACCTATCCTTCCACAAAATATATATCCCTTTGGTCACATGTTTTGCCTGTGAGCTGGATCTTAAATATTCCCTCTCTAGACTTAAAGAGCGAATTATCTCCTACCTATGGAAGGACTGTGCAAAAAACTTCCTATCTCTTCCCTATTGGGTCCATCCCGTGTTGAAGCTAAAGCTGTCTTTCTAAAATGCAAATCTGTGAGGTGTCTGGGTGGCTCAGTCGGTTGAGTGTCCAACTTCAGCTCAGGTCATGATCTCACAGTCCGTGGGTTCAAGCCCTGCATTGGGCTCTGTGCTGACAGCTCAGAGCCTACAGCCTGCT
This sequence comes from Panthera uncia, assembly GCF_023721935.1. NCBI lineage: Eukaryota > Metazoa > Chordata > Mammalia > Carnivora > Felidae > Panthera > Panthera uncia. Next base: position 74,020,995 of record NW_026057580.1, on the reverse strand, counting down.
TCTGATTCTGTCTCCTTCTTTCTCTGCCCCTCTCCTGCCCATGCTCTGTCTCTTTCTGTCTCTCAAAAAATAATAAATAAATGCTCAAAAAATTTAATGAAAATAAAATGCAAATCTGTCTATTTAAAAAGAAAATCTTTCAATGGTTCTCCATTGCTTGCAGTGATTTCCAACTAGAGGGAAAACTTCCACTAGAGTGAACGGATGGGAAATGGGGCATATGAGCACCACTTCAAGGATTTTTCAAAACCTCACACACACACACATGCATGGATGTGTGCTATCATTACCTCCCTTCCTTCAAGTCCCCTTAGCCACCCTATCCACACATCCCACCTGGTGAAAATTACTGCCATGTTGGTTCAGTAATAGGCATTGTTTGTATCCCTCAGTTATGCTGAAGCATAAGAAAGGTTGAGGAGCCCTCACTGCAGAATGAAGTCCAAATTCCTTAACATGCCATACAAAGTCCTCTTTACTTCTTTATTTTTTCAAAGTCCACTTTAATATTCTCCTGGCTTTCCATTCCAGTCTCATCTTCAACCACTCCCCATTTCATGCCCTATGAGCCAACCACATCAATCTGGGTCAATTCTTGAAGAAGTCTTGGTTTTTCATACATCTGTTTATGCTATTCCACTTACCAAGAATGCATTTCTCCCCTTATACAGCTAGGGATTTTCCATTTAACCTTCAAAAAGATATCAACAACTGAGGCGCCTGAGCGGCTTAGTCAGTTAGGCGTCTGACTCGTGATTTTGGCTCAGGTCGTGATCTCATGGTTCATGGGATCAAGCCCCACGTCTGGCTCTGTGCTGACAGCATGGAGCCGGCTTGGGATTCTCTCTCTCTCCCTCTCTCTCTGACCCTCCCCCACTCTCTCTCTCTCTCTCAAAATAAATAAACTTAAAAAAAAAAAAGGCACCAACAACTCTATCTACAGCCACAGCCTCTTCCTGGATTCTAGGACCATTTGGGTGTCTAGAAAATACACAAGCTCCTGGACTCACCTCTCCCTGGTTATTTCTCCTGCAGCTGGCCACATATCCCACTGACTTCTCCCCCTCAAAATCCAAGGCTTTGCTACAATCCATGAGGGAATGTATAATCAGATCTTGCTTCCCAATATTCTCCCCTTTCCCATTCTGCTCCAGCCACACTGGCCTCCTGTTCTTGAAACACATCAAACACATAGTGACCTCAGGGCCTTTGTAACTTCTGTGCCATCTGGAACACACTTCTCCTAGAAATCTTCCTTTCTTTCAAGTGTCTGCTCATATGTATCACACATGAAACCACTTTTTATAGAATAGTACCAGCTCACCGTCACTTTACATCCCTTCCCATTATTCTCCATAATGCTTACCCTACTTGACATATTATATTTTTATTGTGGTTGTTACTTGCCTCTCCCACTCACCCACTCATATCAGAACATAAACTACCCAAGGACCAGGTTCTATTTTGTTGTTCTCTACCAAATTTCTAGCTCCTAAAACAGTACCTGGAACATAGTAGGTGCTCAGTAAAAGTGTGCTGTTGTCATTCTTACTTACCAACTCTCTTAAAAAGTGATATGGTGCTTCCAGTTAAACATACTGGGTTCAATATCAATTTATATCTGTTTCTTCCTGAGACTCCACTAAACTGACAGTAAAAGGATTTTAAAAATGAAAAGGAGAACGGGAGTGGGGACATCAATGGAGCCTACCCTGACCACCCTATTTAAAATTACACCCTTCCCTTCTCAGTCTCAATTACATCCTCCAGCACCTATCATCCTTTAATAGGCTATGTAATTCACTTATAAATTATGCTAATTTGTCAGACCTATCCCTAGAACATAAGCAACAAGAAGGCAGAATCTTTGTTTCACTAATGTAATATTCTGAGTAATAGAACAGTGCCTTGCACTAAGTGGGTTCTCAAAAAAATAAATAAAAAATAAAAAATAATATATACATATATATATATATTTGTAGAATGAATGAATGAAAAATGGAATAAGACTGTGGAAGCTGAGAGAAGATGGATGGATGGATGGTAACTAAAGAGGAGGCTGGAATCCAAGCAAGCAAGAGAATGAGGTTGTCAACAGAAATAAGCCAGTTTGCTCTGCAGCACTGCAAGGAGGCTCAGGAATTGGCAGGAGGCACCCCTGATTTTGGGGGGGGGGGGGAGAAATGCAGTTGGAAGTGGAAAATCCAACCACAGAGCAGGCAGAGGCACACTTGGACTCCAGCAGAAGATGAGGCTTTGCCTCTCCAGAGAGACTGAGAAGAGGGATTCTGAATTAAAGACACAACACAGCTGAGAGTGGAGATGCTGAGCTTAATCAGAGGATAAGTGAGACTTCTAGCTCCCTTCCTCCATGACCTTGAGAACACAGGCAGTTAGGTTTATTAAGCGCTTCCTCCCCCCAGCATCCCTCCGCTGAAGTAACCAGGGAGGAGAGTGGAGACTTTGCTGAAAATTGCTCTGTCGAGGAGAAAACTCAGTAACATTTGGGAAGTCATGGAGCTACGCCATCACAATTTTGAGGAAAAGTTATTTCCAACCTACAGTAGTTGTTGGCCAAGTGATTGATCAAAAGGAGAGAATAAAAATTTTTTTCAGATATGCAAAGGGGCAAGATATTTACCACTCACGTGTTCTTCCTCAGAAATCTCAGGGAGGAGGGGCAACTGGGTGGCTCAGTCAGTTAAGCATCCAACTTCAGCTCAGGTCATGATCTTGTGGTCCTTGGGTTCGAGCCCCACACCAGGCTCTGTGCTGACAGCTCAGAGCCTGGACCCTGCTTCTGATTCTGTATCTCCCTCTCTCTCTGTCCCATCCCCACTTATGCTCTGGCTTTTGCTCTATCTCTAAATTCTCAAAAATGAATGTTAAAAAAAGATATTAATGAAGAAAAAGGAAGCATGAAGTTCAAGCAGCAGAAGATCTACACAGAAAAAGGCACACAGAATCCTCAGAATGATGGAGAAAAGAGATCTGAGCACAACTAACATGTAAGGAGGGCTGGTCCCAAGAACACAAAGGGCTATCCGATTACATAGAGGTGACTGAACATAGAGGGAGGAGAGTCCCACTCCTATTGGAGAAACTGGGAGATGAAATGAAATTGCTTGACAACTAAGCAAATGGAAAAAAGAAATAGTCATTAACCTTGGGGAAACCAAAGTTCTACATGGAAAGAAGCAAGATAGTGCTCTACATGGCTAACCCGCAGGTCCTACTTATCATGGTGGTAAGTATGGAAATGCTGAATGGTGACTTAACCAAAAATTATGATAGCTCTGTTAGAAGGTTGGGGGTGAATGAAACAGGTGTGAAGAGAGAGGAGATGGACAAGGGAGCTAAATCCTCTTCTTCACTGGTAAGAAGTTTTAGACCTTATCATAAACAAGGACATAACGGACACAACAGCTAAGACAATCAGAAATTAGTTACTTCTGGAAAGCATGAACCTAGAGTGAAAAACGAGTGGGCAGGATGTGTTTAAAATTACATGCCTTTTGAGGCACCTGGATGGCTCAGCTGATTAAGAGTCTGCCTTTTTTTTTTTTAATTTTTAAAAAATGTTTATTTATTTAGGGAGAGAGCGAGAACACGTGTGGGGGAGGGGCAGAGACAGAAAGGAGAGATTCCCAAGCAGGCTCCTTACTGTCAGTGCAGAAGAGCCTGACACAGGGCTGGATCTCACGAACTGTAAGGTCATGACTTGAGCTGAAATCAAGAGTCAGACGCTTAACCGATTGAGCCACCCAGGCTCCCCTAAGTGTCCAAGTCTTGATTTCAGCTCAGATCATGGTCTCATGATTCATGAGATCAAGCTCTGTGTTGGGCTCTACACTGACAGTTTGGAGCCTGCTTGGGATTCTTCCTCTCCATCTCTCCCTGCCCCTCCCCCTCTTGCGCTTTTCTGCACTCTCTCAAAATAAACATTTAAAAATAAATAAAAATGCAAGCCTCTTAGTACTATTTTACCTTTTTAATCATGTATGTTTATAACTTGAGGAAAAAATCTAAAACTGAAAAAGAAACCCCCAAAAACCTCTTTCCCCAAAAGAGAGGGAAACTATACAGCCCAGAAGAACAAGAAAGTCACAGTGCAACTTCGACCTTTGTTCTTCAAGTGGTGATGTGTCTGAACCTGTTAAAATAGAGGACCGAAAATTAACTATTTAGACTATGGAGTGGATTGCATGATTCCTTGCAGTCATTTCCTGAGAAATGTCAGCAGTTCATCTGTGTTACAGCATAAAGCAAATAGCTGAAACACTGCTGGGAAAGTATTTATCTTTGCCAGTAAGCTAAACAAGCTGCAGAAACTGACCTCTTCTCAATGTGATCCTAAAGACAGGAGAATCAAGCCAATGGACTTTGCCAACGGAAATGGAATGAGCGCAGGAATAAGCATGACAGGAAGTGAGAGAGAGGAAAGCCCCTTTGCTGAAGACTGTTTCCCCACCTGTAGAATTTGGAGGCACAATCAGATCATCTCAAGTCCCTTTTTTAGCACTAAAGTACAAGTGAGACATTTGCATGCACCTCCCTAACCTCTTTCATTTCCTGAATTAACTAATTGTCTATGGCATAGATGACCATATGTCCTAGTGTTCCCAGAACAGTCTTGGTTTATATCTGTAGTTTGCTCTTCCTTTAACTCTCCAAAGTGCCTAGTTCAGATGATAAATTACATGGGCCTATTCCCCATCATCATATCCATTTTAATCTTGTTTATATTTCTAAGGAAAAACATGAATGTAGTTTTTAACTTACAAATACAACATTTCACAACTTGCTTTCTCTGAAAAATTTGGAGAAATCTCAAATTCCTTTGTGGGCAGTTTTGTAAACTATCAAGATTTTTTTTTTAACAGATTAAATCATAATGTAAATTTTTCTTTCAAAAAAGCATTCAGTGTGCATGATATTCTGTTAAAACTATCAAACTTAGGACATTTGCTACTTCTTTAAAATCATGACTAAATATTCGTGGAAGAATTAATTCAATATTCTAGGCAATACAATAAGTTTTAATCATTAAAACAGTTCCAGAACAAGGCCTGTCACCGACTTTATTAACAATTATAACAATGATCTCAAAAGAATGTTCTTAGTAGATACGTCTCATCCATCTTCATGGCTGTTTGTAAGCTAATCAGTTAACAACCAGGGAATATGCATGTCCCTTCCACTGCACAAAATGTGTATGCTATTAATTCCCAAACTTTTTTTAAGGTTAAGGCTAGAGTCCTGCCAATCCCCTGAAAAACAGCTTATATTATTCAGTGAACTTGAAATACTCCTTTCAGTGAGCAGCCCTGAAACAGATTCCATAATTGATTACTCCGTTACAAGGGAGATTTAACATTGCTTGGTTTTCTGGGACAAAGAGTTGCTTAGTTTTATTCAAATATGCACTATCCCTGATATAAAACATGTCTCACTATAAAGAGCTGTGATTTGTTTCAGCATTTTCTTTTTTACTTAACCACTTAAGACACTGCCTCTGGAAGTTTCTTTTAAGTGAAATATGAGGTCCAATTAGAAGGGGAAAAAAACCCAGTTAATGAATTTTGCTTCAAGGATGCATGATTACCATATTTTAAAAAATTGCTTAAAAAATGAGCTAATGTGTTAGACTGGGCCATGCTATGATGACTAATTCACTGTCTGCCCTAACCTAACGAAAACAAAAGGAGAGCTGAATCTGGCACTCACTTGCGCTTTTAATCCGTATTAGAAAGTATGCCTTGAGTTTTTGGATCTGAGATCAGGTTTGCTTGGTAGCCTCAAAGAGCAATTTTCCCTTTTTTTTTTCTTCCTAAATTTGCTTTTGATCATTTCAGACAATTCATCCTTTTGAATGAAAAACAGAAGAGAGGAATCTTGAATGAGGTTAAGTAAACGGAGAAACTGTCACATAAAGCAAGTTTAAATCCCAGTAACAGCATCCATGCAGGACAAACGGAAGCATTATTCTTTTGAAAACATTATTCTTTTAAACGGTGTGTAATGACATCCTCCCTAGAGACTTCTTCCATGAAAGAAGGAAAAATACTTCCTCAGAAGTCATTTTCTAGATTCCAAGTGTAATGAGTGAAGCACAGTTAAAAGTTAAAACCTGGGTTTACTTTACGTAAGAAGGTTCAAAATTGAACCGCAAAAAAGGTGATTCTAAGAGTTTCTCCATTTCCTTGTTTTCTGTTACTTACTGATATGTCCATGAACAAAAGGGACAAGTAAAAAGACTGCCATTACTATTTTAAACCTATAAATCAGTGCATGCGTTCTTACTGTAAACTTTGAGCTAAGCATATTTTCTGTTTTCAAGGAGGAAATCTGCAAGACTCAACTATGTGGAACATCAGATAATTTACTCTTAACTTCCCTGGAAGTAGATAATTTTCTTACGCTGAAATATAAACTGTGGAATATGTTTCAAGTACTCTGTGCTCCTGTTACCACCTGAGAACTTAACTAAAATAACTATAGCAAGTTTATGTTTTTAAGTTTGGTATTTAAGTATCAGAAGTTGGCTTTTGTTCCAAATGTTTAAAATAGGATTAGACAACAAAAAGGTACGTAGCAGAGAAAGTACTTCTTTCAATTCAAACACTACTTTATAAGTTTAAGTGATGCATGGTCCAAATAAACAGCTCTCTTCAAAGATTTCAAAACTGTTGCACACACATTTAATGTAATCCAACAATGAAGAAAGACACTATAGATAAATCATAATTATGATGTTTATTTAGCAAAATAAACTTAAAGTTTTCTATTAAAAAAACATAAGAATCATATCCAAACTTTAGCTTCCCCCATCTTCTTTGGTATTGAAATCAATGTTCGGTGTATAAAATATTTTATTCTGAAGTTGAGTCACTGGGTCTATAACAGTTTTCCATGTAAGGAAAATAGAAAATTAAATTGCCTGTAACTGTCTTATTTATTGAACAACCAATGGATGCATTATGTGTGTGCAGAGACCAACATCAAGGAAATATTCATTCACTGATGTGTTTTCTACAGAAAAACATATTTCAATTTTTTAATGATCATCTGTCATCATTTTATTATGCTGTCCGAATAGTAATCCAATATGCAGATCCTGCTGTCACTTCACTGATGAACTACCCTCCAAGGAAGTGAACACTGCCATCCCAGGACTTAGCAATACTTATTTTTCAACATGATTCCACCATTAAAATTTTTCTGAATTTCTCATTATTGTGGGCTTCAGTCTTTGCCATAAAATAGTATCTGGAAACTGCTAAACATCATTAAATTAATATTAATAAAACCCAACTCTATCTAAATCTTTTTATCTCAAGAAAAAATATTACTTAAAATCAGACTTGTTGTTTCTTCTAAGGGTATTATTATATGCATTGCTAAATTAGCCAAGCCAGTTACTTCCAGAAACACCATGGGACAACCAAGCTACTCTTCTTCCTCTGATAAACCTTTGCCTTTCCAATTCCGATTTCTCCATATCCCTGCTTTCTTGTATGAAAAAATCTTCCCCTTAATTTGTTAAAATGAATCTGAGATAAAAAGTCCAGTAACAAACTAGGGCAATTTTTATTTTTATTTTTTTTTTTGCATAGACTCTTGTGACCACACAACGATCTGGCAACGCATGGCTTTAGCGCTAACACTGTGACTGGGAACAGGACGAGTACAACCACAGTAAAATACAGCTGTCTATGAGAAGGACTGCGTAAAGGCATCTTTGGCCATGCAGGCTCTGGGCCCTCTGGAAATAAGTCAGCTGCATTGCCAACATGACAAAGAAAATAGCGATGTTCAGGATCAAGAACAGTTTGGTGTACGAAGCGGAAGGGGCTCTGCTGCGAGTTGTCATCATCCGCGTCTGTCCAAACCGGCCTTTCATCAAGCCCCCGTTTTTGTGTTTCTCATACGTTACATCTGCAAAATCTAAAAGGTCTTTCATCTCTTCATCTTCATCTATGGGCAGTTCTTTCTGTGCTAGAATCTGAGCTTTCTGTCGAATCTTTTTTTCATTGACCTCAATCTGTGCAAAAATATCAGGGACCGCGTCCACAAATTTGTAGCGTTTGCCTGCCCTTCGGTTTTTCTTTGACTTGCTCTGCTGCTGCTGCTGCTGCTGCGATATGGCAAAAATCCTATCAATGGCCTCCTCCGTCTGCCTCTTGTCTGAAAATCTCAGCAGGCGCTCAGCGGTCTTCCTAAAGCTAGCTGTGTTCCGGACTCGGGACAGGATCTGCTTCTCCAGCAGCTGGAACACTGGCTTAAAATGCTGCAGGTTCTGTTCCACAATAGCAGCGTAGTCCTTCACCTCGGGCACAGTGGTGCTCTTCATGGCTGAACTCCGGTCGAACAGAATTTTCTGACGATCTGCAATGACCTGTGCAAAGGCAGACTGTCCCGTGGTCTCTCCTGTCCAAAGGTAAGTGGCGTAGGCATGCTGGCTGGTGGCTACGAACACATCCAGTTGCTGGGAGTCCCCGTGGATGCTGAAACTCTGAACATCTACAGACGGCCCTATAAAGAGGTAAGCGGTCCTGGTGATGGGACTCCGGAGGTGCATGGTGACATTCACGTAGTTTGTCCCGTTGTAGGGATAGCCCCGAGGGTATGTCACTGAAGCAAAGGTTGCTTTCTCACTGTAGCCGGTATCATCCATCCAGTACATTTTGTACAGACCATCCCGTTGCCTGATAAAAGCCCCGTGGACCCCATCTACCACTGTTTCCTCAAAGGGAACATCCACATTGTGGAAGAAGCTTGCAGCGGTCTCCAAGGGGCTGTCCTCTCCCAGGTGTATTTGGTCCACGAGGAGAAGGAGCTGTGGATGAAGGAGGATCAGATTCCTCTGCACGCTCCTCAGATTAAGCTGGGGGTTATAAGCTCCCACACCTTCCCCTCGGATGAAAACCACTCCATTTTTCTCCACTGCTGCAACCACTCTCCCCTGGCAGCTGGCGGCCAGGTCATGCTTGTATTTAGACCATTTTGATGAGCAGTCTTCCGTGACCTGACCCTCCCAGGGAGAAAAGCAGCTCTTTGACACAGCTGGGGAAAACATCAAAACATTGTTGAAGAAGGTGTACTTTGGCCCATAGAGAGCCTCAGTGATGAAAGGCACACCATTGGGAGCAAAAGTAAATGAGTTTTGATCAGGATGCTCGTGCCCGGCATTAAAATTTCTCCATCCTTTGATCCAATCTTTGTATTTGTTTCTGTGGACAATGTCATATATTGCACGGCCCCCCAGTTTTCCTGACTTGAAGGAAAGAAACGATCTATTGATTTCTGCAGGCAGGGCACTTCCGTAAGTCACAACACCCCAGTCTTCAAAATAATGCAACGTAGGGGTGCCAAAATCCGGAGGAGGAACAGATTTCAAGCTGGCATCATACCTGAAAGGATTCATTTTTAAACAATGAAATGGGTTTCTGGTGGAAGTTAAAATAACACATCAGGACTGTGATGCCACTTTGTGACGTGGCTGGAGGAAACAACACAACACTCCCCAGAGGGCCGGCAGTGTATTCTGTATTCGGGACATTTCCGGAAACACCCGTGGATAAGCATGCACAGGGGAGCACCCTTGCTGAATGGGAGAGGAGTACTTCACACCGTGGGATCCTCGGGTTTGAGCCTGAAATGGCTGCTGCTGTTCATACTACAGGGACGTTCTTCACGTAACGATTTCAGAACTGCCATCCAAATGACCAGGGCTCACAGAATTAAGTTCCCATCTAAACTAGTCCAGGGGTGCCTATTCTAGAGAACCCCGTGTTAGGATCTAGACTCTAACAAGCCTCAAGTTGTTAGGAAGTACTGTTCTGTCATGGCTGATATTACTGAAAGTTTGGTAGAGTACTTTCACCCTCTAAAAAAATAGATTTAAATAGAATTGAATTTCACACACTAGATAAAATTTACTACCAATACCACACGTAAGAATGTAAGTGGATGACAGGCGCCTGGGTGGCGCAGCCGGTTAAGTATCTGACTCTGGATCTCAGCTCAGGTCATGATCTTGTGGTTCACGAGTTTGAGCCCCACATCGGGCTCTGTGCTGATGGGATGGAGCCTGCTTAGGATTCTGTCTTTCCTTCTCTCTGCCCCTCCTCCACTTCTGTGCACTCTCTCTCAAAATAAATAAATAAACTTAAAAAAAAAAAAAAAACGAATGCAAGTGGATGAAATTCAAGAAACTATTAATACCAGGAGATTTATAATTGTGGCTACTAGTGCCTACCTGGACCCACAGGTTTTGTTTTAATCTGCAGACGATGTCATGCATTTTGGACAATAAAAGGCCTCTCGTTTTTTTATTTATGACAAATGCTTATTGTCAAATTTATACAATAATTAACATTAAACTTTCACAGTGATTAAGAACACAGGTTTGTGGCTCAGAGAGGTCCCCAAAGTAATCATAAACAAGACTGTTTGCTTTTGATGATTTGAGATAACATTTCTGACAGGTCTGGATGATTTACTGCTCAAGGGAAGAAAAGCAGGCCTAGATTATTAGCTCTTAGATACTTTTCTCTGAAATGAGTCAATCACCAATGGTAGAGTTAATCTTACTGGTGTTTGGTTTTGGCCGTTTTGTCTCTTGTTCTAGAATCTCAGGCCATCAGAAATTGTGTCTCTTTTTAGGTCTAGTTAATAATGTTGACTTAATTATTGTGATTTAACAAATCCAGATACAAGACAAACTGGTAATACTTCTCTGACTTTGGTCACTTTGCATATTCCTATAAATGGCAGAATTTGAACCAAGTGAGATTTAGCATTAATCTGACTCCTAGAGTCAGCTTTATAGGGTTCTCCTGGTCATATATTTAGGGTAAGTGAAATCACATCAAATTACTATTTTATCTGTGACAACAGTCTTTTAAAATGCTGGTTAAAGGATAACCAGTTTCAACTTTATTAATGTCTTTGTCCTCTCTTAATTTTTTAAATTAAAAAAAAAATAATGAAGAGAAGTAGAGCAAACCACAGAAGCTTATCTTGGAGTTGAAAACACATTTCAATAGCTCGAAAAGACATCAAGGATTAATGATTAACCAGTTCCCTGTAATTTTCATTTTAACTTACTGGATGCCAACAATATACTTGGCAGAACTTTAAACAGGAGGCCCTGGCTTCTCTTTCTGGGCTTAAAAGATTAAGGCAAAAAAAATTACATGGTTCTTTTATTATCAAAGTGAAACTGTCAAATACTGTCAAACACTTTTAAATAGTTTTGAAAATTTAGTAACAGCTTTGCTATTAGAAGATTATAATGCTCCATTTGCTAAAACAAAACATTTTACTACCTTTATTTATTTATTTCTTTGGTGTGATTGTCGGAGTAAATCCCAGTCTAAATTTTGTGCTTTTCTCTTTATATGATTTCAAAAATGATGGAAATCAAAACATGCACATCTATTAAATATGTGAGCCTAAGACATCTCCCAGCGTGAGAAAATCAAAAACCGCAAACAGTGATGAGATCTTACATGTAAGGAACTGTTTCTAAATGTTTCTAGCAGTGTCAAAGGCTGTGATATGAATTGAAGCTGCAAGGCGGGAGGGGGCATGGAGAAAGGGTTACAAAGTACTTTAGACAGTTGTTCTTTTTAATTGCAATAAACTAGCACCCTGTATCCCCAGGGCCCAATTCCCCCCTCCCGGCCCCCGTAGACAGACCCACGTGTCATAGCACAATTCCCCCCCTCCCCGCCCCCCTAGACCCACGTGTCATACCAGAGAAATTCTGTGTGAAGAGTGCACCAACGCTGGCCTTTGGATGGTGTTCCTGGACCTTCCACCACACGGTTCCTCCTGATTTGGTCAGCCAGCCAGTTACCACTGCCATTACGCATGACAAATTTATCCAGGAACACTAATTGGCTTTCTGGACCATAAAACCAGTTGTAATTGGAGTCTGCAATAGCCACAGTTCTTTGAAACCCTGGGGTAAGAGGTTTGACAGAATTAAGATAAATGTAAAACTGCATACTCCCATGAAGATCTAAACAATGATTTTTCAATCCTGGTTGCAAATTAGAATCAATTCTGTATCCCGGATTAAAAAACCAAAAACACAATGTCCAGGCTTTACTCCAGCCCAGTTAATCAGAATCCCTCTGAAGCCCTTCCACAAATCCTGTGTACAAGTTTGTGTCTGTTATGTGGCAGCTTATTATTGGTAACAGAAGTGCCATAGTTCCTAATGCGTATGTATACGGCCCCTTTCCTCATTTTCCAATGTCCATGCTACGTGTAATTATATTTGCGTAGACACACAGGCTATCTATCCTCTGGTGCATGGTGAGCTCCAGAACCTGGAATGAACATCAGCCCTCCTACCAACTCAACCCACGTTCTATGCCAAGATAATGACAGAAGGTGCTTCAATCTTGCATCAAATAAAGTGGAAGTGATAAGGTTTAAGGGAGAAACTCCATTTCTATAGGAAGAAAACAATTCCCATAGAAGAGCCTGCTAATACATAATGCTGGAAGTTAGAAAATGCAAAGATCATACAGGAATAGGTCAGCAAAACAAAAGCAGGTAAGACTGGATATGATCCAGGTGTTCCTGAAGAATGGGAGGCAACTCTGAGCCAGACAGGAATAATCGGTACTAGAACAGACATTGTAGAGGGAACAAAAAGAGAAATGCTGTTGAGAACAGACTGACTTTTAACACACAATCCCTTCTAAAAAAGATGCCATGACTGTATTTACATAATTTACAGCTAGTGTTTTCACTTCTACCAGCTTCATAGATGCTACTGCAAATAAGTCTTATGATAAAATGTGACTTCTGAATCTTCTATTAATCTGTGAATTCCCTGCAAGCAGATGATATGCTTTATTTCTCTCTGAATCCCCTGCCTTGTACAATGCCTGGCATGTAGATGTTTAATAAAGATTTGCTGGATTAATTGGCACAAACACATTAATCTTCCTCTTAGAGGTATTTATACTGTCTTCCAGTTTAGGATGCAGTCAGGGACACAGCTCACAGCAGTGATGTGGCTGGCTGTTAGATCTCAGCTCAAATTACAAAGCAGTGAGACCTCTTCAAGATCCCTTGCTTTAGATGGCCTTTGTTTATCAAGATAAACTACAAAACAGACCTCTCCTCCATCTAAGAATATGCAGTGAAACAATAGGGTTCTGAATGTTAAGTCTCAACTAAACTTTAAGAATCTTAGGGTTCTTTTGCTCTGTAGTGTTTTCTAGATGACTAATCCAATAATGGAAGTACTATTCAGTTCATGTGTAAACAACCAGAGCAAAAATTGCATCTAAAAATTGCATTTCACTGGGGTAAAAAAAATCCCCATCCTGATGAAAATCTACATCCTAAACTTTTCCAAACATCTTAGTCTTGTTTAGAAATGAGAGTTATAAGGCTGTCCTAGAAATGAATGCGTTCTTGAATCAAATACATCTGTTTTTAGAGCCAGTTCTCTTAGAAGCCTAAGCTACATAGCAACACAGAATTTAGAAGTTTTATAGCAATTCATTTTTTTTTTTACTTTTCAAATGTTTATTTATTTTTGAGTCATACAGAGAGAGAGAGAGAGACACAGCATGAGCAGGGGAAGGGCAGAAAGAAAGAGAGAGAGAGAGCGAGAGAGAGACAGAATGCAAAGCAGGCTCTAGGCTCTGAGCTGTCAGCACAGAGTCCAACGTGAGGCTCGAACTCACAGACCGTGAGATCATGACCTGAGCCGAAGTCAGACCTGACTGAGTCACCCAGGTGCCCTTACAGCAATTCATTTTTTTATTTTTTATGTAATTTTTTTCAATAAACTGTTTAAAGAAAACACCAAAGCTCCAGCAAATACATAGGTGTAATCTTTCATTTTGAATATATATATATATATAGTTCGGAAATAAAAAACTAAAAACTAAAAAATGAAAGAGACTCAAGTTATGATCATTCGTCAAGGAAAATTACCATGTAATCATAAATGTTTATATTTTGTGAAGATTCATGAAAAGTAATTTGTATACGTACCCAAGTTTTACATCTACAAAAATAAAAGTACTATGGGGGCTATGAATTGTATCTGATCCATTATGCTCCAAGTTTTAGAGTATGTAAATCACAAATCCTCACATTAATTCCCCGAATATTCTGGTAATACATAACTCTTGAATTCTTTATTTTTTTGACAAAAAGTCTAACCTCAGTATGACTCAAACCTCACATTTCTTCTCCTCATCTAGCCCATTTTCATAATCAGAAACAAACATAATTGCTAATGCTTTCCCACTTTCCCACTTCTGATTCCTCACTGTACCTGGTAGGATAGTTCTATACATAAACGCAAAGTGTTGTTTCAGCCATGGGTGGCCAAAGTGGTTGATATCAAAGTGCCTCTGAACGAGAAACATATACTGGAAGAGGGATCGAGTGGTGTAGCTGCCATAGGCAACTCCTTCATAGAGGGAGCCATCCGTCACCTCTCGGAGCAGGACCAGAGACTTCTCCATGATGGTCAGAACTTGTTTGGTCCATAAGTATGCTTCTTGGAGATACCCTGAAGAATGAAAACACACGGATACAATCACTATGGCTCTAATAAAGCATAAACAAAATTTGGCAAAATGATAGCCGAATAAAACCCTCTGAGTCATCTGGCTAGTTTATATTACAAATGGCATTTTGCAAAACTCATTTATCAACATTACAAACAGCATTCTGCTAATCTAGGTTTGGGTCAGGTCCATGATGTGGGTTAAAAAGTTCTTGAATACAAGTCCCTTATTAAATGAAGATAAACCTTGAAATGAGTACCGCTGTTAAATAAACTGAAACCTCATCACATCTAAGATAACTTTATGTCTATATGTAAAGATCTTGTATATTGAGATTTAATTCAATTTTTCTAAATTAAAAAAAAAAATTTTATTTGTTTTTGAGAGAGACAGAGCGTGAGCGGGGCAGGGGCAGAGAGAGAGGGAGACACAGAGTCCGAAGCAGGCTCCAGGCCCTGAGCTGTCAGCACAGAGCCTGACGTGGGGCTCGAACTCACTAAGTGAGAGATCATGACCTGAGTCGAAGTCGGACATTCAACGGACTGAGCCCCTTGGGCACTCCTTCAAGTTTTTTAAAAACTACTACTTGAAAATATTTTTGAAGCTTAATACTTCATACAACTTGCACCATTATTTTATAGGATTTTTAATAAGCTGCAAATACGATAAAGCCTAAGCAGATAGTCTTCAGTTTGTCCTGTCATTAAAGACAGTTTCTCATTCTTCATGTGCTTTTAGATTCCAGAGGATCTCAAAAGGCAGCACAGCGGGGTAGAGAGACCATTGGAGTGACAATCTAATGGTAAAAATGATCAACTTGGAGTTCTGAACCCACCTAAAATGAGGTCCAAAATTTGGTTCAAGCACTCAAGCTGTCATATTTTTCAATTTCTGCAACTGAAAATTAAAGGCCTACAAACTTTATAAAATTCTTTTGACTCAAAAATGCTAGTTTTCTATAATTCTTGCAAGGCTAGCATTTTGGTAACAGTAACAACTCACATTTCTAAAACATTTATAATCTCCACAGCACTGAACACAATCTTACTTAATCCTTTTAACAATTCAATTAGGCATTGTTACTCCAAAATTACAGAAAGCTTGCCTTGTTCAAGACCTCTGACACATGACTAAAAGTGAACAGGACTTTGATCTGAACCTAGGTCTTTAGATTTCAGGTTTGTTTTGTTTGCTTATATTTAAAACATAGAACCAGTGAGGATAAAATTAAGCTCATTGCCTCCTGATGTGGATGGAGTTTTGTGGCTTCACCCCCACAGACATGTGTGTGATCACCAGTGCCAAACACTGCCACAGCTTACTACATGTGCTGGGGGTGAGGGCTTCCAGGGGCCCCGGGACCACAGACCCCAGCCTAAATCCAAGGTCCCAGGCTATGCAGGACCAGGCTCCCATCTCATGAGGGCAGCACTGTTCTCAGGCTCAGCTTTGCAGAGGTGACTGTTAATTGTACACTGACTCCTCCTATCCAGCTCTACACCTGACATGCCAGTCTTCTGGAGAGTTTTCAGTTTCCATTCTCTAATCATTAGGGTTTAAAATTCCAGGGGTGTCCGGGTGGCTCAGTCAGTTGAGCATCCAACTTCAGCTCAGGTCATGATCTCACAGTTCGAGGACTGCTGGAGCCCCACATCAGGGGCAAAACACGACAGCACAGAGCCTGCTTCGGATTCT
Organism: Panthera uncia; assembly: GCF_023721935.1. Lineage (NCBI taxonomy): Eukaryota > Metazoa > Chordata > Mammalia > Carnivora > Felidae > Panthera > Panthera uncia. The sequence continues at coordinate 74,004,742 of NW_026057580.1, read as the reverse complement.
CTGTCTCCCTCTCTCTCTGCCCCTCCCCTGCTTGCGTGGTCTCTCTCAAAAATAAATACACATTAAAAAAATAAAAATTCCAGTCATCATCTTTTTCTTCTCCATATCTACCATCTCCAAGTGATGCTTAAAATCAGGCCTGCTGATATCGCATTACCTAGCTTTTCCTTATTTTTTCCTTACAACAACCTTGTTCAGGAGACATGAGGCAATGTCTACCTTTGTAAACTTCAAATCTGTCAATATGAGGCGCTGGGATTGTTATTGATGCTATGCTCTGTGTTTATCTACCATCCATATAGACCTTGCCTGGAATGTGCTTCATTATTTTCATTATCCATACACCCTGTCAATCTTTCAAAGTGCTATGAACCTTCTTTAACCCACCTAAAGAAGACTGTTTTCCTGAATTCAAACTTAATACACTCAATTGATATTTAACCATAGCTTCATGGTACCTCTTACTTTATTCTCTGTTGCTATTATAACTATTGCATAATCATTTAAACATTTCACATCTATCTTCTTTGCAACTGATGTGTAAACTGCTTATGTGTGATCTTGCGGTCCCTGTGCACCGAGTTCGAATTCTCCCACTTTTGAGATTTTATGTGAGTCTGCTGAGAACTACCAATACACTAAGCTACCTAGTCAGTATCTACGAGGCTGGTCTGGAGAACGCGGGATTGTTGAAACAGCCTGTGAGGTAGCCCCTAAAGGTAGTGGGTATGCCAACAAAGCCAGGACTGTAAGCCTGATTATTAACTGAGATGTGCAGGGCCAGAGATTTCACCTCTTCGTCTGTCCAATCGTCTCATAAATGTGTACACTGCTGGGGCACCTGAAAGGCTCAGTCGGTTAAGCTTCCGACTTCGGCTCAAGTCACGATCTCACAGTTTGTGAGTTCAAGCCCCGCATCGGGCTCTCTACTATCAGCACAGAGCCCACTTCAGATCCTCTGTCCCCTTCTCCTCTGCCCCTCCCCAGCTGTCTCTCTCTCAAAAATAAACTTAAAAAAAAAAAAAGCGTACACTGCCTATGTGGGGGTTCTGTAAGACTGTATCCCATAGTTCTGAGCAACCAGAACTGTAATCACAAAATAAATGCACAATGAAAACTCCTGCCAGGGGAGAACTACACATTTTGATCCAATCTGAACCAGTATTTTCGATGCCTGCATACTTTCTGGAACAATTTTATCTACCACAAAGAATGAAGAAGTAAGCTCTCTTCCTGCTACTAAAGAACTAAACATTTATATAAAGAAATAACACTATATTGGGCTAAAACCAAGGATCCGGGCTGAGACCTAGCTCATCTTGGGTTCCTTCCACCATTTCATGATGATGTCATTCCACAGGCATTGGGATTTATAAATACTTTGAAGGTTTGCATTTTAATCTTTCATTTTTTAATTAATTAATTTATTTATTTATTTTCATTTTCATCTTTTAAATCTTGTTTGTTTTTGTAAGAGTAGGGGACAAAGGGAGCTAGGATGAAACTCTACCCTCTTAAAGCTTTCCTTAAATTATTATAAATTGAATCTCTATTCCAAGAGAGGCAACAAAATGTAATGGAAAGAGAGTAAACTTTGAGTTTGGCCAGAACTAGGTCCAAATCCCAGCTACCTTATATGGCTAGTGCGATAATTAAATAAAACAGGGAAAAGGATTAGCACGTGTCATATGCTTAGGTAATGTTAGTTTCTTTTCCTCTAAGACTAATTAAAAGTGATGGCTGGTTGGTAAGACAAGGGAGAAAGCTAGACTTGAGGAAATCTGATGTTGGATAATCTACAAAATGCATACTAAATCTCATGGGGAAGTAGTCAAGAGTTCTGTTAGATTTGCCTATTCCAAGTATATATTTAGTATCCTAATAATTCACTGTGATCTTAGGGTTGCTTTTCTTAAATACAGTCTTATTTAATCATTTGTAGACTTTCACAGGTGTTGTAATTAAGTCAGAATTATACAAGCAGAGAAAATGTAATAGCAGCAATTACATAATACATTAATGCAAAGTAGCTATGTGATCCACAAAAGTCACTTCCAAATTTGAGCTAAATGATCTAGATTGGTTGTTTGCAGTCTTTAGAGAAAAAAAGTAGTGTTGTAATGATAGACATCTATTTGCAAAGAACAGTCATTTCAAATAATAAACCACCCACTTAGGTTTTAAAAAGATGAACATATGGGAAGGGAGAAAAATAAAAAGGGAGAGAGAGAAGGAAATCACAAGAGACTCTTAAAGACAGGGAACAAACTGAGGGTTGAAGGAGAGACGTATGTGGGAGACAGATAAGATGGGTGACGGGTATTATGGAAGACAGCACTGGGTGTTATGTTTAAGTGCTGAATCACTAGGTTCTACTCCTGAAACCAATATTATACTGCATGTTAACTAACTACAATTTAAATACAAATTTGAATGAATGAATGAATGAATGAATAAAACTAAAAACTCCATTTATCCAGGATGGCTGTCTTCACTGTCAAAATTCTCTGGGAAAATGAATTTTCACCACTGACGGTGTGCTGTAAGGATATGGCTTGGCACAATCAGAAGCCTTACTTAAATAACCTGCAGGCTAATATAACTAGCAGAAATGAGGAAAGAGATGTGTCTCAATTCTCTAAGGGATGTCCTAGGTATTACTTCATCTCATGAACTTAGTTGGGATCTGACCATGAACATATATACTAAGGCTAGATACAAAAATGCTCTGCTCTCAAGGCAACTGTGACTGATATTGGCTTGGGCATCCCCTCGATTGTGTCCACACGCACCTTGATTCATCAGAACTAGGCTTCCCGTGAGCAAGGCCATGCAGTTGGTGGGTTGGTGATTGTGGAGGTACTGAAATCCCCATCCTCTTCGGTATGAAGTTTCATACATATATCCCGAGACATTGGCAATCACTTCAAGAAACTTCTCCTGCTGTGTCTTACTCAAGTAGTTGTACAAGAAGTCATAGGCAGTGGCAAAACCAACCAGGGAGTGAGCAAGCGGGACTTCATCCCAAGGAGCGTCTTTCACCAGCCTGCAGAGGAAAATCAACCACGTGACTGAGTGCAAGGGTCTTATAGCGTTCATCCCACTTTTCGAGTATCTGTTTCTTAGAAGGAAAGGGCACCACTGAAGACACAATCCAAGAGGTTTAGTGCCTCACAATTAGCTTCCTTCCACCGTAGACACAAGCATAAGGTTCATCTCATGGGAAAATTACAGAACAAATGATTTTTTTCTCTCAGATTTCTGGCAACATCAAGATGTTGAGAATTTTTACTTTTGACTTTTTACTTTTGACGAGAGGTAGAAGGATATGGTCAAAGAGATCTAAAGCATATAACATGTAGTGGCAGGGCAAAATTCTCAGGAGTACCCATTTCACCAATACTCACCCTCCCCTTTTTACCTGTGTAAGAGGTTCTCAGTTTTATTCTTAGGGCTTCCTTGCCAAACCAGTGGAACATGTACATCCCATCTTATTTCCCATAGGCAGGTCAAGGTGAAGGTATCATAGCCTATGAAATCTAGTTAAAGTGAGTGAAATGAACTGATTCTAACTCAGATTTCTACATCTTGTTCTTTCTCTTAAGATGAACTGCACTGCCTTTAGGTCCTTTGAGTAATAACTTCCAGAGAAATGTAAAAGCTGACCTGTGAAATATGAAACCGTCACTTTCTGGGAAGCCAACTTTCTGCTTAACTTGCTACATTATTCTGCAAGTGTTTTAATACTGTGTGGCCTGCATTACAGAGGAAGCTTTTTAAAAGGGATCTTTCACAATCACAATTCTACAGAACTATCCAGAAAGCCCAAACCATCTCAAGATGTATGTGACTAATCTCTAGGAGAAGGACACAAGTGAAGGAAGTGCTGTACGGTTGGAAGGTTGAAGAAAATTCTTGATTGGGGATTAAATGAAAGCTTAATATTTCTATGCCAGGAACCTCCTGACCTCTTGGCAATCTGGTGAAGCCTCAGCCTCTTAACGCTCTAAAATTCATAAGATAGATTACGTAGGGATATAAGGAAAACTATTACTTTGACATCTAACTATTAATACAGAGTTTTTAAAAATTGTGATCTCTGTGCTTCTTTATTACGGCACTAAAAACCAAGATTTAACAGTAGAGATAGGAACTACCATAATTTATAAGTCGTGACAAGCATAAGCAAGAGTGTCTATAATACCTATAATGGGACACGAAAATATCTCTCTGCAACAAAGTTACAAGTTCTCCCAATATTACTATAGCGGTTACCTATGTACATCATTTGGAAGAAATGCTAAATTTCAGTCAGAGTCCGTGAAAACTAAGATGCAGTATTTCTCCCATGCAAACCCCAGAGATCCCAGGACAAGGATACTTAAAAATGTTCTGAAAGGGGCACCTGAGCAGCTCCGTCAGCTGAGCGGCCAACTCTTGATTTCGGCTCAGGTCATGATCCCAAGATGATGGGTTCAAGCCTCACGTCAGGCTCTGGGCTGACCATGGAGCCTGCTTAAGATTCTCTCTCTCTTCACACACACACAAATGTCCTGAGAGACCACTTCCTCTAGACTATAGCCTTCTTTTAGGAGTTTGTATGAAAGACATGATCTTAATGTTGCCTTCTATGGTCACCCTGCAGAATTCCAACTAACAGTATCTCATTTCCCTTTGTCACTTTTTCTGTCCTCTTTGCATTTGTGTATGTATATATGTATGTATGTGTGATTGCGTATGTACATGTACATGTATATGTATGTATACATATACATATGTACATGTATCCTCTACCAGGTGTTAAGTTCTACAAGTGCAGGGTTTTATTTTTGCCTCTGTTGTATTCACTATAGGATCCCTAACCCTACAACAGTGTCTGACACACCGCAGATACTCAGTAAACATTTTTGGAAAAAAAGGAAAAAAGAAGGAATAGGCCTATAAGACCAGGCCACACTGTTAACAGTGAATATGCGATCATCATGAAATCAGGCATCCGGAGAAATCTCTTGGCATTTGATAATTTCAGTGTTTAGTTAGCTGTGGTGATATAGCCTGGTGCTAAACTAACTAAGGTTGATGAGTTTTTTAATCGTTTGGTCACAGACAAAGCAACTAGCATGTACTGGTTGTAAACACACTATGAAGAGTATGAATGAACCCTCCACTTCCAGGGAAAACAACTTATCCTGCAAGCTCACTGTTAGGGAGTTAGGAATACAGTCTTCACTGACTCCTGGTGGTTGCTAAGCAAGCCAGGCAGAGAGTCCAGGCCATTTGTTTCCCAGCCCCTGTCTCTGCGCCATGTCACGATGCATCTATAAACGACAGCATACGTACCTGGCCATGGGAGAGCTGACATCAGTGAACCGCTACCATCGCCCCAATCCTGACACATCTGATTGACCAGGGAACTTATTTTCGTAGATCAAAGAACACTTATTATTATAATTCTCATCCTTCAGGAAGTATTATTATGCAATTTATGAAATTAGGCGAACTATGAAATCTCCAAGATGCCCCCATATACTTGCTTATTCCAGGCAGTTCCCAACTCAACAAAATGCTAGTATACTGACTTTGAAAAAAAGCTGATACCATCCGGCTCATCACTGTATCATTATGAAATCTGACCTGTAAGATTATATTTCTAAAAGGCTGTCTAAATACTTTACCAATACAATTTGACCCAGCCACAGATTCAAAGTGCAATGATGGGAGAGAGCATATTTTACTGTCATGGAAACCAAAGGAAATTTGCTCCTAGCACATGGATAGCAGCAAAGTAACTATCTGATTCAATGTGACTCTCACTACTGGTCAGTAAATCTACTGGAAAAGTTGGTTAAGTGGTGAATCATTAAAAAAAAAAGATACAGGTATTAACTTATGAATTTTACTTCAGCTTAACATATCCGTATGTACATACATTCATCAATCTTTTGAAGGTGAGATAAAAGCCTTTTTTTTAAAAACTGTGAGTCTAAAGATTGGTTTCATTGTTCTTTCCTGCAAAGAACACACACAACACATCATCACAATTGCAAGCTTTAGTTTCTTTATAATATAGAAATTAAAGATATTAGTGAAGGAATGCAGAATCCTTCCAGATTTGCATATTTTTCCCTAACCTTTTACAAATCTCATCCACAGTAAATTATATGATAGCAATCTTTTACAGTAAGTCATTCCAAAGCATTTAAGTTAGTTTTAGAAACACTAAGTTTTTTCTTTTTGAACTCCTACTTACTCACATAATATTAAAATTGTATAACTACAAGTATTGATGGCATTGGCATAAAGTCATTTGAGAATACAACTGGTATTTGCAAAAACACTTCACTCTGCTGGTGGGAACAGAGATGAATGGACATAGCAGAGGACAGCTGACCAACCTTGACATTAAGCATTTTGTGAGAGTTGCTGCCAGTTGACACAAGGAATGGAGGCTAATTTCACTGGCGAGTCAGTTAAGAGGAGGGTTAGAAAAATGTTTACTGTAGCCCTCTTGTTATAAACTATACCTTCTTCCCTTACGGGCCAATCTTAAAGTAAGGTCCATGGATCTCCAGGGCCTTAGAGACTCTTTGAGGGAATCCTCAAGTAAAAATTAGTTTCCTGATAATACAAATACGTTATATGCTGACATTTGCACTGATGGTGCCACAGCACTTACAGGTTAAAAACACTGGCACCTTAAGCAAGAGTCCAGCAGAGGTACCAAACTGCTCTAGCAATCCTTGCCTGATTCTGCATACTGTCATGAACTCTAAGCTACACACACAGACACACACACAAGCCAGTTTCACTTAAGAATATTCTTGATAAAGGGGGCACCTGGGCGGCTCAGTCAGTTAAGTGTTTGACTTAGGCTCAGGTCACGATCCCACAGTTTGCAAGTTTGAGCCCCGCTTTGGGCTCTGTGCTGACGGCTTGGAGCCTGCTTGGGATTCTCTGTCTCCCCCGCTCTCTGCCTCTCCCCTGCTTGTGCTCTCTCTCTCCCTCAAAAATAAATAAACATTAAAAAAAAATTAAAGAAAGAATATCCTTGATAAAGTGTGAAGATTATTAATTTTATCAAATCTCAAATCTTTGCGTATATCTCTTTTCCATATTCTGTGTGATGAAATGAAAACTATGTAAAAAGCACAGTGGACACCAAAGTGCAGTAACTATCACAATGAAAAGAAACTATGCATTAAGAGCTGAAGTAGCTCCTTTTTTTTTTCCCATGAAACATCATTTTTATGTGAGAAAATGACAAACTGACAAATTGCAATTATTTAGACTTAGGTATTTAAGTGGAAGTTTTCTTGAAGATGAAGAAGCCTGCTGGCTCAAAGAAAATTGAAAGCCTTTGCTGCCAATGACTAAATACGAGCTTCCAAGAGAAAATAAGAATTTTAGAAAACGTGTATCTACTACCATGTGCTTAAGAGTTTACCAATACATAAAAGTTTTTCTGATGAGGTCAGTAATAACAAATGTAATTTATTTTTATACTGTATAACTAAATACATCAACACTTGGAAGACTGGAATAACTCAGCAAGCAAACATTCAAAATACAAAAGGCAAGATATTATAAAACCATGCACAGATAAAAGATCCCCTGGACGTGCAAAATCTACCAATGGATTATTCTACTAATTAAAAGATGGGAGCTCATTAACATGGCTTCAGATCCCGTACCTTTATGAATCAGAGTCCATTTAAAACCAACTTTTATGCAACGTCTACTTGTCAAGTTCTAGTATAGAATCAAAGAATATCCATAATTTTCTGAAAAGATTCTTAAAAACTCTGTCCTTTTCAAGCACATATTGATATGAAGCGGTTGTATTTTCTTCATATATAGAAACCAAAACACCACACTGCGACAGACTGAATACAGTAGGCGTGCAAAATCTGCAAGAATGAGCAACAAAGATCTCTTGTGCTAAATGCTTTGTTTCAAAAAAGTATAGTTCTTTCTTCCTAAAAATATGTTAATGTTAATACAAAATGGACCTCTCACCCTAAAAGGAAAAAAAAATGAACCTTTAAAATGAATGCATACATGTTTTAAATATCTTTCAGCTTTAATTTTTAACATAGTAAATATCAATAGGTATAGTCTTCACAAAGCTCTTTGATGGTTTCATTAATTTTTAAGAGTGTAAAAGAGTTCTGACTCTAAAAAGTTTCTAAAAAGCTGCCTAGACCACTTTCAGAGATAAGTTTAAGTGAATTTATGTGAAACAGAAGGATATGAACACAAAAATGAACTATTAATGGCCTAGGTTGGGGGTATGGTGTTGGTGAGGAGAGGAATAGAGGTTATCAAGATATGCTGCTTCCATGAATCAAGATGGCTACAAAAGGAAGAAAAGTGGCATAAAAATCTTTCCAAAATGCAATAGCTTCATTGATCCAAATTTTTATAATAGTTTTATATGAACAGACTGCCTCCATTATCATAAACGCCTTTTGAACCATCTATTATGTACAGAGTACAGTGGGCATCCTTAGAAGTCATACTTAAAATTGGACAGTTTACTTGATAAAACGAGTAAAAAGAAGCTTAACAATAATATTGGCATCTATTTTTATTTGTATAGATTTATGATCAAATGACTGTATTTAAATTTTTTTCTTAAAGCTCTAATAGATACATAGTCTTTCAAAATAACCATCTGTGAAAAGATTAACATTTAGTATTACAAGGTTTACAGAATACTCTACTTTTATGCTATTTCATTTACACAAACACTGTTAAGGTAAATGCTTGGAATAACAGATGTTTGGTGTTTAAAATCTAAGAGGGGTCAAAAAATCACTGATATTTATTTAAATGAATCAATAGTATAGAAAAAATAAATACTAGAAACAATGGGACAACTTGTAACTCCCTTTACAATGTTATTATGGTTATTAGTCCTGTTTTCTAGCACATTTTACAGCCAAACAATTTTATGTCATACTTTTCCATATGTAACTATATCTTGAAGGTCATGATTTGATCCATGCTATAGGCAAATTTATACATTTTTATAAGCATGTTTAAATGAAGCTCTACTGCTTGTTTAGCTTTTACAAAAAGCAGAACTCAAAAACAATCCTTTTTCTCTGAGGTAACATTTAGTTTTATTAACCTATAAAATATTTAGTAAATTCATACAGAAGATTCATGTTAAAAAATCTGGCTTTAGGGGCTTTTGGGTGGCTCAGTCGGTTAAGCATCCAACTTCGGCTCAGGTCACGATCTCACAGTTCACGAGTTCGAGCCCCATGTCAGGCTCTGTGCTGACCCCTCAGAGCCTGGAGCCGGCTTTAGATTCTTTGCCCCTCCCCCGCTCCTGCTCTGTCTGTCTGTCTGTCTGTCTCTCTCTCAAAAATAAACATTAAAAAAATGTTCTTTTTATGTTAACAAAATCTGGTTTTAGACACTTGATATTTATAGCAATATAAATTTAAGAAAAATGAAAGAAGCTTTAAAATAATTAGGAATTTAAATGTAGAACATAGCAATGAACACTTCAGAAATTATTCCCAAGGGTAAACTTTACAGGCTGGAGCAGTACCAACTTCACTTTTACCAGCTTCACGGCTGTTGTGTCTACTGTATATTAGCCACACCTCTGCCCACTGTGTGCCCTGGGTCACACCACCCAATTATGCCAAAATAAGGTCAATTCTACCTTAAGATGTAAATTAGTCTATTCACTCTAAAAGCACCCTGAAGACAGTAATCTGACAGAAAGTCATTCAATTTTCAATCAATTGCCTTTGTGTGCTTAGAAACAGCTTCCAATAAGTTAGGAGAGTCATGTAGTACCACTGTTTTTAAAACATGACTAATGGCAGCTGTGATTCATCTTTTTTCCTTCCGTAAGTTAAACATGAAAACTAACTATGAATGTTAAATGTCAGTAATACATTAAATATCGTAAGTTATTCCTATAAAATTAAGCCAAAGGAAGTGGATTTCTAAGCTGTGTGGCCTTGCCTGTGAAGCACATTGGGGCCTCGACAGTGACTTTCCAAGGAGAGCAGAATAAACCTGGAATTTAGAGAGACTTGATGTGGGGGCCTCTGAGTGGGTGGCCAGGTATCCAAGGGGCATATTCAGCTAAATTCTGGCCTGCCTTGGTGTCCATATTCTAAGTGTTTGATCAGGTGGCTAAGAGTGGCATTTGCATCATCAAGCAAAATTCACTATTTATAACTGGGAGGAAACAGAGATGTTGTACTTCATATTAAGCGCATAGCATGTGCCAAGCCCTTTATGTACTTTATTTCATCTAATCTTCAAAACTCACATTAGGTATTACATGTCCATTTTATAAGCTGTAAAAGTAGTATTTAGAGACAGGAAAATTACATGCTTAAGATCACACAGTTAAGTTAAATGGTGGAGCCAAGAATGGCATCCAAGATCATCTGAATCTAGAATCATTTTACTTCTTTGTGAGGGAAAGCACAGTGCTTTCAAAGAAAGTCACCAAGTTTGCAATAAGAACCCGGCCAGAAGAAAGTGCTAGCGTTAACACACCTACCAAGAGCCAGGCAGAAGGGCACTTAGGCTGAAACACATTACAGGGTTCCAAGTCCTGCCATTTTCACGACACCAAGGAAGATACAAGGTAAGAAATGTGGGGAAAAAAGGCAGACATTAGAAGAGATACCATGATTCTGTGTCCATATGGTTGCTCAACACCCACCCAAGGAACATGAGATACCAATCATGAAGAATGCCTGAAGCAACTCTTTCTCTCTCCACAGACATCCACTGAGCCTGGGGCTCCCAATATTCTACTCTAGGTACGGTTGGTGAAGGGGATAGTGGGCCTGAACTTGCATGCTCAGAACCTTTAGCCCCTTAAGCAGGACAGGGCTACAATAAACAGAAATGGTCAGTGAGCTTCCTTTTTAACATCTACTTTATTCCCTACTTGGTAAAAAGTATTGCTGGAAGGAATATATATACATTAAGAGATCTTCAGGAAAAATATCTTATCACCCCTAAAAAATAAAAGACATTTTCTCCCACTATCTGTATTTCTATATTCATTAAATTACTAGATTCAGTACAGCAAAACATTACCACTTAATTTCATTTTAAAGATGAGAATTCAGTATCCCAAATTTTAAAATCTAAAATACAAAAATTTAGTTTAGGTTGGCTTCACTCAAGCAGAATATTGAGGAATCACTTATGTGAAAGCAGAAATTAAAGAGAATATTCTTTTTTACTTAAAAAAATATTCTAAATAATGTGTAGAGAAAATTAATTAATTTGAATGTCAAAATATACTAAGCTAAATGAGTAGTGTTGTTCAATGGGAAAAGGCACTGCTATGCCATTATTCCAATGTTTAGTTCACTGACACAAGTCTTAACCAAACATCCAAGTGTGCCATCCAAGCATAATCTATTTAAATAGAATCAAATAGCTTTTATGATTTTAGTCCCTTTTAGCTGACCAGTGGGGGCTAGTGTCCAGCCTGAAAAGATAAGGGGGAGAAACATGATAGGCAAGATGATTCGAATTTGATAACAAGACCTCTGTTTCATTGGAATGGCAGAGCTCAAAGGACCCTAGTCCTTACCTATCAAATTCTAATGAAAAACTATCAAAGAACCCATTATAATGGAAAAATTGGGAAACCTACAAAGACTAGGAGAGAATAACACAGACTTGCCTATATTGTTCACAAAGTTTATTCGAATGATTTTTGCACATTTAAAAAAGTATCTTTGTATTTTATAAGTAGAAACACACTTATATGTTACATACACATTTATACGTTAACAATGTAAAATATGTTTCAAAGGGTTCAGCAGGACAGCTTATTGCGTCATTGCTTCAGTCAATGACTATGCAAGCATACAATGATCATGTAAGAAACAATGCCTTAAAATTGTCAATTTGATTACAAAAATTAAGCATGCAAGAATAGCCAAGGAGGTCAATTAAAAGAACAATGATGGAGGGTAACTAGCTCTGCAGAGAAGAAAACATGCTCTAAAGCTTCACTAATCAAAACAGAGTGGTGCTGACATATGAACAGAAAGACACACAAATGAAGCAAAACAGAAATGTGGAAATTTGGCACATGATAAAGGTGGCATCAAAAATCAACAGGAAAAAGAAGAATCTTTAAACAAGTTTTTTGGAACAACTGGACAGTCATTTGAAAAAAGATAAAACTGAATCCAAACCTCATGGAATACAACAAAATAAACTCTAAATAAATTAGGCATCTAAATGTAAAATATGAAATCACAGTACTCTTAGAAGAAAAATGGATGAATTCCTTTGTGACCTAAGGAAGGAAAACCTTTCCAACCATGACTCAAAAACAGAAAGCACAGAAAAATAAAGTGATCGTTTTGGCCATATAAAACTTTAAAAAGAACTTTTGCATAGGGGAAAAAAATACCACAAGCAAAGTCAAACACAAATGACAAATTGGGAAAAAATACCTGCATCATATACCTTGAATACAACTACACTTATCCAAACATACAAAAAACTCTTAAAATTAAAAAAAAAAAATCATGTCATTAGAAAAATGAACAGAAGACAAGACAGTTAACAAAAAAGAAAGGTAAATATATCTCCCCTCCCAAATTCTCATCTCATAATAAAAGAAATGTAAATGAAATCAACAATAAGGTAACATCCAGATTAGTAAAATATCAAACTATGACAAACACTCTAGTAAAAGCTGTAGAGAAATGAGGTCACTGTCAAAATGCTGTTAGAGGTGCAAAATAGTACAAATCCTATAGGATAGAGTTTAGCAATAATTTAACAAAATTATACAAACATTTTATCTTTTGACCTACTTCTATTACTTACAGAAATACAGCTCCACAAAGACAAAAGCACATATGTAGGTTGTTTTCTCAAGGATCGTATGTAATAGGATTCTGATATGGCACATTGTGAACTATGTAAATGTTTCAAATATTTCAAATTAAATATATGTCAAATAAATACTAAAGTGAAATGAATGTTTGGGATTTGATTCAAAACGAAATGAACAAACAGGGCAATATGTTCCCCAAAAGAATGAGATAAATCTCTAGGAAGCAATCTTAATGAAATACAGATGAATGCTTGCCTGATAGAGAGTTTAAAATAATAGTCATAAAGATGTTTACCAAAGTCAGGAGGGCAATGTATGAAATAAGTAAGCATTTCAACAAAAAGAAAATATTAAAAGTACCAAACGGAAATCACAGGGCTGAAAAATATAACAATGAAACTGAAAAATTTGATAGAAGGATTCATCACCAGACTAGCTCAAGTGGAAAAAAGGAACAGTAAACTTAGAGACAGGGTAGTGGAATTCATCCAGCCAGAGAAGAAAAAAAAGAAAAAAAGGAAAGATAGCTTAAGGGACTTAAAGGACACTATGAAGAGGACCAATAAAAACATTATAGGGGTATCAGAAAGAAAAAAGAGAGAAAGGGACAGAAGTTTATTCAAAGAAATAATGGCTAAATTGGGGGAGAAATGAACAGACATCCAGATACAGATAGCTCAAAGGGTTAAAAATGATGAATCTAAAGAGACCCACAAGATACATTTAAATTGTCAAAAATAAAAGATAAAGAAAGAATCATAAAGCAGCAATAGAAAAGTAAGTCGTTAACATACTTAGGAACCCCCCTAAGACTATGAGCAGATTTATCTGCAGAAACCTTTCAGGTCAGAAGGGAGTGGGATGACATAGTCAAAATGTTTTAATAATAATACTAACAACAACAACAACAACAACAACAACAACAAAGACCCTGCCAATCAAAAAATACTCTACCCAGCAAAGTCGTCCTTCAGAAATGAAGAGATAAAGCTGACTAAAACAAAAGCTGAAGGAGCTCATCACCACTAACCAGCCTTACAGGAAGTATTAAAGGGAATTCTTCAAGTTGAAACGAATGGATGCTAATTACTAACACGAAGACATAGGAAAGTATAAAACTCACAGGTAAAAATAAATGTACACCCAAATTCAGAATACTCTAATGTTGTAATGGTTGTGAGTAAATCACTTAGAACTTTAGTATAAATTTTAAAAGAACATAAAAAATAATTATATAATAATTTTTTAATAGATGCACAATATTTAAAAATGTAAATGGGGGTAAAGAAATGTAAATTTTGACATCAAAAACATAAAATGTGGTGGGGAAGAGTGTAAAAATGTAGAGCTTTTGAATGTGTTAAAAGTAAAGTTATCAGGGGTGCCTGGGTGGCTCAGTTAAGTGTCCTGACTTCAGCTCAGGTCATAATCTCACTGCTTCAAGTTTGAGCCCACGTCAGGCTCTGTGCTGATGCCTCAAATGGTAACAAGAGACAAAGAAGGTCGATACATAATGACAAAGGAGTCAACTCACCAAGATGATATAACACTTATAAGTATGCACCTAACGTAGAAACACCTAAACGTATAAAGCAAATACTAACAGATCATTAGCAATACAGTAATCAGCAATGAACAGCAATACAGTAATAGTAGGAAATTTCAACACCCCACTTTCAACAATGAATAGATCATCCAGACAAAAAAAAAAAAATCAGTAAGGAAAATTGTACTTAAACTACACATTAGACCAGATGACTCCACATATGCATCTAGAAAACATTCCATCCAACAGTAACAGAATACACAGTCTTCTCAAGCCCATGTGGAACATTCTCCAGCATAGATCATATGTTAGGTCACAAAACAACTCTTAATAAATTTAAGAAAATTGAAATCATAGTAAGCATCTTTTCTTTTTTTAAATGTTTATTTTTGAAAGAGAGAGAGACAGAGTGTGCATGGGGGAGGGGTGGAGGGAGAGGGAGACACAGAATCCGAAGTGGGCTTCAGGCTCTGAGCTGTTAGCACAGAGCCCGACTCGGGGCTCGAACTCATGGACCACGAGATCATGACCTGAGCCCAAGTCAGATGCTTAAATGACTGAGCCACCCAGGAGCTGGACCAGCAAGCATCTTTTCCAACCACAATGGTATAAAACTGGAAATCAATTATAGATGGAAATTAAACAACATGCTCCTAAGTAACCAGTGAGTTAAAGATGAAAACAAAAGGAAAATAAAAAAACACCTTGAGACAAATAAAAATGGAAACAAAACATACCAAAACATATTGGATACAGCAAAAACTGTTCTAAGAGGGAAGTTCACAGAGGTGCCTAGGTGGCTCAGTTGGTTAAGTGGCCAACTCTTTATTTTGGCTCAGGTCATGATCTCATGGTTCATGAGTTTGAGCCCCACATCAGGCTCTACGCTGACAGTTGTGGGCCTGCTTGGGATTCCCTCTCTCCCTGTTTCTCTGTTCCTCCCCCAATTATGCTCTCTCTTACTCTCTCTTAAAATAAATAAACTTAAAACATTTTTTAAATAAAAATATAAGAGGGAAGTTCACAGCGATAAAAGCCTACACTAAGAAAAAAGAAAGCTCCCCAATAAACAAGCTAACTTTACATCTCAAGGAATTAGAAAAAGAACAAATTAAGTCCAAAATTAATGGACGGATGGAAATAATGAAGATGAGGCAGGAATAAATAAAACAATAAAAAGACCATAGAAAAGATCAATGAAACTAAGAGCCGTTTTTTTTTTTTTGAAAAGATAAACAATATTGTCCAACCTTTAGACTAATAAAAAGCAAGGAAGACTCAAAATCAGAAATGATAGATGTTACAACTGATGACACAAAAATACCAAGGCTCATAAGAAATTACTATGAACAGGGTGCCTGGGTGACTCAGTTGGTTAAACGTCAGACTTTGGCACTGGTCACGATCTCAGGGGTTCATGAGTTTGAGTCCCGCATTGGGCTCTGTGCTATACTGACAACTCTAAGCCTGGAGCCTATTCCAGATTCTGTGTGTGTCTCTGTCTCTCTCTGCCCCTCCCCCACCTTTGTCTCTCAAAAATAAACATTAAAGAAAAATTTTTTTAAAGAAATCACTATGAACTATTATACACCAACAAATTAGATAACCTAAAGGAATAGACAAATTCCTAGAAATACACAACCTACCAAGACTGAACCATGAAGAAACAGAAAACCTGAACAGACCAACTAGTAGCAAGGAGATTTAATTAGTAATCAAAAAGCTCTCAGCAAAGAAAAGTCCAGGACTAGATAGTTTCACTGATGAATGCTTCCAAACATTTAAAGAATTGAAACCAATTCTGTTCCAATTCTTTCAAAAAAAAATAAAAGAGAATGGAATACTTCCAAACTCATTTTATAAGGTCAGCGTTAGCCTGATACTAAGGGAAGACAAGAACGTTGTAAAAAAAAGAAAATTATAGTCCAATATCCCTGATGAACATAGATTCAAAAATCCTCAACAAAATATTGGCAAATTGAATCCAATGGCACATTAAAAAGATCATCACCATGACCAAGCAGGATTTATTTTAGGGATGTAGGGATGGCTCAATATGTAAAAATCAATAAATGTGATATACCACATTTACTAAAATGAAGGTAAAAATCATATGACCACTTCAACAGATGAAGAAAAAGCATTTGACTAAATTCAGTATCTTTTTATCATAAAAGTTCAACAAACTGGGTATAAAAGGAACATACCTAAACATAATAAGAGCCATATATGACAAGCCCACAGCTAACATTACACTCAACAGGGAAAAGTTAAAAGCTTTTCCTCTAAGATCAGGTACAAAACAATGATGCCGATTCTCACCATTTTTATTCAATGTAATGTCAGAAGTACTAGCCAGAGCAGGGGTGCCTGGGTGGCTCAGTCAGTTAAGCATCCAACTTCGGCTCAGGTCATGATCTGAGTTGGTGAGTTGGAGCCCCACATTGGGCTCTGTGCTGACTGCGCAGAGCCTGGAGCCAGCTTTGGATCTGTGTTTCCGTCTCTCAGCCCCTTACCCACTCACACTTTGCGTGTGTGTCTTTCTCTCTCAAAAATAAATAAACATTTAAAAAAAAAAAAAGTACTAGCCAGAGCAATTAGGCAAACAAACAAAAAAAAAAAAACAAAAAAAAAAAGAAGAAAAAGAAAAAAAGAAAGAGTATCCAAATCAGAAGGAAGTAAAGCTGCCTCTATTTAAAGATGACATGATATTATATAAAGGATACTTTATAGGTATCCTTTAGGGATACTTAAGATTCCACCAAAAAAAAACCCCAAAAAAGCAAAAAAACAAAAAACAAAAAACAAACAAACAAAACAAAACAACCAAACAAATCTGTTAGAACTAATAAGTGAATTAAAGTTGCAAGATACAAAATCAATTTATAAAAATCAGCTGTGTTTCTGTACACTAACAACTATCAGAAAGAGAAATTAAGAAAAACATCTCATTTATAATAGCATCAAAAAATTCTTAGGAATAAATTTAATCAGATAAGTGATCTCAACACTGAAAATTATAAAACATTGATGAAAGAAATTAAAGAACATACAAATACATGGAGAACTATCCTATGCTCATGAATTGAAATAACTAATATTGTTTAAAATGTCCAAAACCACTCATAGGTTCAATGCAATCCCCATCAAAATTCCAAAGGCATTTTTCACAGAAATAGAAAAAAAAAAATCCTAAAATTCATAGGAAACCACAAAAGACTGAATAGACTAAGCAGTCTTGAGAAAGAACAACAAAGCTGGAGGCATCATCACACTTCCTGATTTCAAATAGTATTACAAAGCCACAGTAATCAGACAGTATTGTCCTGGCATAAAAACAGACATATAGACCAATGGAGAATAGAGAGCCCAGAAATAAACCCATGCGTATACAGCAAATTAGTTTCTGACAGAAGAGACAAGAAGATACAATAGGGAAAGAATAGGGTTGAGAAAAATGGATAGCTTCAATGGATGGTGTTGAGAAAACTGGATAGCTTCACGCAAAGGAACTATACTGAATCTCTGTCTTATACTGTACACAAAAATCAACTCAAAATGGATCAAACTTGAACATAAGAACTAACACCATAAAACTACTAGGAAAAAAACAGCAAAAATGCTCTCTGATACCGGTCTTAGTAAGGCTATTTTGGATTTGACACCAAAAGCACAAGCACATAGGACATCAAAACTATACGCTTCAGAAAAAAAAAAAAAAAATAGCAAAGGAAACCATCAGCAAAATGAAAAGGCAACCTATGGGATTCAAGAAAATATTTGCAAAATACTTATCTGATAATGGGTTAATATCCAAGATATATAAGGAACTCACACAACTTAAAAAAATAATAATAATAACCCAATTAATAAATGGGCAGAGGAACTGAACAGACATTTTCCCAAACAATGTATAAAAACAGGCAACATGTAAATGAAAAGGTACTCAAATCATTAACCACCAGGAAAATGCAAATCAAAACCACCACGAGACATCACCTTACACCTATTACAATGGCTGTTATCAAAAAGACAAGAGAAAAACGCTGGTGAGGATGTGGAGAAAAGGGAATTTTCCTACACTGCTGGTGGGAATGTAAACTGGTACAGACACATGGAAAATGGAATCGAGTTTCCTCAAAAAATTAAAAACAGAAATACCCTATGATCTACCAATCCCACTTCTGGGTAAATATGCGAAGGAAACTAAATCAATATCTTGAAGAGATATCTGTACTCCCATGTTTATTGCAGCATTATTCACAATACCCAAGGTATGGAAGCAACCCATGTCCATCAGCAGAGGAATGGATAAAAAAAATTTGACACACACACACACACACACAAACACACACACACACTCTCACACACAAGAATATTATTTTCAGCCATAAAAAGAAATTTATCATCTGTGACAAGGTGGATGAACCTGGAGGACATTAAGTGAAATAATTCGCACAGAGAAAGACAAATACTACATAGTATAACTTATATGTAAAATCTTAAAAAAAAAAAAAAAGTCAAACTCACAGGAACAGGGTAGAATGATGGTTGCCAGGATCTAGGGAGCAGGTGAAACAAGGAGAGACTAATAAACAGGTACAAATTTTCAGCTATAATATGAATAAGGTCTGAGGAATTAAAGTGTAACATAGTGACTATGGTTGACACAACTGTGTTGCATAATTGAAATTTGCTAAGAGCGTAGAACTCAAGTGTTCTCATTTTAAAAAAGGTAAATATGTGAGGTGATGGATGTGTTAATTAATTGGATGATGGGTATTTTTCCACAATATATACACATGTCAAATCATCATGTTGTACACCTTAAATACATTACAATTTTACTTTTCAATTATACCTCAATAAAGGTGAAAAAATTGAATATGAAATAAAGAATTTTAAGATAAATTAAAAGGTGACAGAATTTGTTACCAGCAAACTTGTGCTAAATAAAATGGTAAAAGATTTCCTTCAGGCTGATGGAAATGATAAATGAAAACCAGACTCTATTCAGAGGAATCAAGAATACCAAAAAGGATAACCATGGGGGCAAATATAAAAAGACATTTTTCTCTAATATTTATATTTATATATGTGTATGGATATTCATTCATTCTAAACTTTTAAGAAAGATGAGTGTCTCTTTGAAGAGAATATAAGTAACAATGTAATGTGAAGTCTGCAACAAATGCAGAAGCATAATATATTATAGGAGCAAAAAGGGGAGGGGAAATAAATAGAATTATACTGCTGTAATGTTTCTACATTTTTTTCTGATGTATAATTTGTATCTTGTAAATAATGTAATTCATAGCAAGCACTGGGGTAACTCAAAGTAGTATAGCTAAAAGTCAAAAGAAACAATAGAATGAAATACTAAAAAATGCCTTACATAAAAGAGGACAGGAGAGGAAAAACAGAGGAACAAAAACAGAAGGGATAAATAGAAAACAAATACCAAGTTAGTACACTTGAACCCAATCATCAATGATTACAGTATATGTAAACAGACAAATCCACCATGTAAAAAGATTGCCAGGCTGTATTTAAAAAAAGCAAAATGGAAACTTACAGATACAACAAACAGATTTTAAGCAAAGGATGAGAAAAGATAAACACTGAGAAAAAATGTGGGAATGGTTATATTAATGTCAATGTAGGCTTTGAGATAAGGAATATGACCAGAAATTAAAAAATATGTTTTATAATGAAAATGTGTTGATTCGCCATGAAAATATAACAATCCCACGTTTATGCACCCTATGAATTGGCCTTCAGAAATATATAAAGCAAAAACTGGCAAAACTAAAGAAAGAAAAAATAGATCTGCAATTGTGGTTGGAGATATTAATACTCTTCTACAGATTGATAGAACAAGAAGGAAAAAACTAGTAAGGATATAAAAGATTTGAACAGCATTACCAACCAAGTTAACTGACGTTTTTATTTATTTTTTTATTTTAAATAGGCTCCATGCCCAACATGGGGCTTGAAGTCAATACCCTGAGATTAAGAGTCACATGCTTACACTATCAACAATAGTCTAAGTATGGAAAGAGCCCAGATGTCCATTTACTGATGAACTGATACACACACACACACACACACACACACACGTATGTATGTATACATACATACATACATACGATGGACTACTACTCGGCAATCAAAAAGAATGAAATCTTACCATTTGCAACAATGTGGATGAACTAGAGTATATTATGCTAAGCAAAATAAGTCAGTCAGAGAAGGACAAATATCATATGATTTCACTCATATGTAGAATTTAAGAAATAAAACAGGTGAACATAGGAGAAGGGAAGCAAAAATAAGACAAAATCAGAGGGAGACAAACCATAAGAGACTCTTTAATACAGAGAATAAACTGAGGGTTGCTGGAGGTGAGGTGAGGAGGGGATGGGCTAAATGGGTGATGGACATTAAGGAGGGCACTTGTTGACATGAGCATTGGGTGTTATATGTAAGTGATGAATCACTAAATTCTCCTCCTGAAGTCATTATTACACTATATGTTAACTAACTTGGATTTAAATTAAAAAATTAAGAAACTTTTTAAAAATGAAAAAGAGTCACATACTCTACCAACCAAGCCAGCAAGGTGCTCCTTAATTGACTTTTATAAAACACTACATCCAACAACTGTAGAAAGCACACACATTCTTTTTTTTTAATTTAATGAAGTTTTTTCATTTAATTCCAGTATAGTTAACTGAAGTGTTATATTAGTTTCAGGTGTATAATATAGTGATTCAACAATTCTATACATTATTCAATGGTCATCATAACTGTACTCTTAATCCCTATCAACTATTTCACCCATCCCCCTGACCTACCTCCCCTCTGGTAACCTTCAGTTTACTCTCTATAGTTAAAATCTGTTTCTTGGTTTTTCTCTCTCTCTTTTCTTCTTTGCACATTAGTTTCTTAAATGCCACATATGAGTGAAATCATATGGTATTTGTCCTTCTCTCACTGACTTATTTCACTAGCATTATACTCTTGAGCTCCATCCATGTTGTTGCAAATGACAAGACCCCACTTTTCTTATGGCTGAATAATATTCTATTTCATACACACACACACACACACACCCCACATCCTCCCCAACCGCTCATCCATCATCCATCAATGGACACTTGGGCTGCTTCCATAATTTGATTATTGTAAATATGCTGCAATAAACATCAGGGTGCATGAATTAGTGCTTTTGAACTTTGGG
Source organism: Panthera uncia (assembly GCF_023721935.1). Classification (NCBI taxonomy): domain Eukaryota; kingdom Metazoa; phylum Chordata; class Mammalia; order Carnivora; family Felidae; genus Panthera; species Panthera uncia. The sequence continues at coordinate 73,983,097 of NW_026057580.1, read as the reverse complement.
GTGCGATTACTAGGTCATAGGATAGTTTTACTTTTAACTTTTTGAGGAACTTCCATGCTGTTTTCCAGAGTGGCTGCACCAGTTTGCATTCCCACCAACAGTACAGGATGGTTCCTTTTTTCTCCACATCTTCACCAACACTTGTTTTTTCTTGTATTTTTAATTTTAGTCATTCTGACAGATTGAGGTGGTATCTTATTGCTGTTTTGATTTGCATTTGCTGATGATGAGTGATGCCTAGCATCCTTTCATGTGTCTGTTGGCTATCTGGATGTCTTGTTTGGAGAAATGTTCATATCTTCTGCCCATTTTTTAATTGGATTATTTGGGGTGTTTTGGTGTTGAGTTGTGTAAGTCTGTTATATATTATGGATACTAACCCTTTATTGGATATGTCATTTGCAGTATCTTCTTCCATTCAGTAAATTGCCTTTCAGTTTTGTTGATTGTTTCCTTCAGCTGTGAAGAAGCTTTTTTATTTTGATGTGGTCCCAATTGTTTACTTTGACTTTTATTTCCCTGACCTCAGAAGACATATCTAGAAAACTGTTGCTACAGCCAATGTCAGAGAAATTACTGCCTGTGCTCTCTTTTAGGATTTTTATGGTTTCATGTCTCACATTTTAGGTCCATGACCCATTTTGAATTTATTTTTGTGTATGGTGAAAGAAAGTGGTCCAGTTTCATTCTTTCACATGTTGCTGTCCAGTTTTCCCAGCACCATTTGTTGAAGAGACTGTCTTTTTCCCATTGGATATTCATTCCTCCTTTGTCAAAGATTAATGGACCATATAACTGTAGGTTTATTTCTGGGTTTTCTGTTTTGTTCTATTGATCTGTGTGTCTAAGATCTGTGTGCCAGTATCACACTGTTTTGATGACCACAGCTTTGTAACATAACTTGAAGCCCAGAATTGTGGATTTCAAGCTTTGCTTGAATGCCTCCAGCTTTACTTTTCTTTCTCAAGACTGTTGTGGCTATTCGGGGTCTTCTGTGGCTGCATATAAATTTTAGGACTGTGTATTCTAGTTCTGTGAAAAATGCTATTGGTATTTTGATAGGGATTGCATTAAATGTGTTAGACTGCTTTGGGTAGTATAGACATTTTAACAATATTTGTTCTTCCAACCCATGAGCATGGAATGTCTCTCCATTTCTTTGTGTTGGCAATTTCTTTAATATTTTATAGTTTTCAGAGTGCAGACCTTTGACCTCTTTGGTTAAGTTTATTCCTAGGCATTTTATTACTTTTGGTGCAATTGTAAATGGGATTGTTTTCTTAATTTCTCTTTCTGCTGCTTCATTATTAGTGTATAGAAATGCAACAGATTTCTGAACACTGATTTTGTATCCTGTGACTTTACTGAATTTATTTATCAGTTCTTGTAGTATTTTGAGCATACACATTCTTTTAAGGGTACATGGAGTATTCACCAAAACCTACCTAATGCCGGGCTATAAAAACAAGTCTCAATCAATATCAAAGGACTGAAATCATTTTAAGTATGCTTCTGCAACAAAGGCAATAAGAAGATAGCTAAAAGTTGAATGTATATAAAAATCAACCCACTTATTTTTTTTTAATTTTTTTTAACATTTTTATTTATTTTTGAGAGAGAGAGAGCAACGAGCGGGGAAGGGACAGAGAGAGAGGGAGACACAGAATCCAAAGCAGGCTCTAGGCTCCAAGCTGTCAGCACAGAGCCCGACACGGAGCTCGAACCCACAAACCGTGAGATCATGACCTGAGCCGAAGTCGGACACTCAACCGACTGAGCCACCCAGGCGCCCCCAAATCAACTCACTTCTAAATAACTCATGGGTCAAAGAACAAATCACAGACAATTATAAATTAGTGCAAAAACAAATGATAATGAGAATAGAATGTATCTGAATTTGGGGGATGCAGCTAATGCAGTCCTTAGAATAAATTTTATGACACTATAAAGTTTATATTAGGAAACAAAAAGGTATAAAATCAATGATCTAAGCTTCCACATTAAGAAGCTAAAAAGGAATTAAATCCAACATTAATAGTAGTAAACAAATAATAAAGACAAAAATCTATGAAATACAAGAGACAAGTAGTAAGAGAAAATCAACCAAGGGAAAATTGACTCTAGAAATACAAATAATTGTTGAATACAGGAAATGAATATGTAAGTAGATATAACTACATAATTCCTTAACTTCTATGCATTTATGAAAGTTTTCAAATTAAGTTCAGAAAAAAACAAAAATTTATAAATGTTGGCTCTGACAGTGGCTCATCATTTATAATAATTGTGTTTATCTTTATATATTTATTTTTCTTCTAAAATTCAATATGAATTTCATGACATACAAAATTAAAAATGTCATCTATTGCAAACATAACATGATACATAAAGCTTAAGTACTCTATGACCTAGATTAAAGATCTAAAGATTCTGACATCAAAGTTTCCAAAGGAAAGAGGTGGAACCAAATTGTTATCAACCTTATAGTACATGAAACTTCCTCCCCAACACAAACATAGAATGGATAATCAGCTGTTTAGAACTTGTGGTAGGCAGAACAATGGTCCCCTCAAAGATATCCACATCCTAACTCCCAGATGGTGTGATTATATTAAGGGCTGTGGTGGCAGATTATCCTAGTTTATCAAGATGAACCAAATCCAATCACATGAGTCTTCAAAAACAAAGAACCTTTCCTGGCTGTGGTCATAGAGACATGTGACCAGAGAAAAAAATCAGAGAGATGCGATGTTGCTGGCTTAGAAGATGTAGGAAGGGAGCCAAGAGCAAAGGAATTTATGTGGCCTCTAGAAGCTAGATAAAGCTCATCCCAGAGCCTCCAAAAAGAAATGGAGTCCTACTAACACCTTAATTTTATCCCTGTGAGACCCAAGTCAGAATCTAACCTTATATCTTGTCTTGTGTAAGATAAGTCTGTATTGTTTCAGTCACTATATTTGTGATTTGTTTCAACCACAACAGGAAACTAATATAAAGCTCCACACATATGAATAGGCAGTCAATTCCTACCAGAGACTTAAGGAAATCCCATAATAGGAAAGAAGAGGCCCAGATTAACAAAATGATAAATGCAGCTAGAAAAAATTTTAAAACAAAAAGGAACTCTTGAAAATGAAAAGTAACAGAAAGACAAGCTTAATTAGAAAGGTTAAATGAAAGTTGAAGAAATATCAAGAAACAGAGATATGAGACAATGACATAGAAAACAGAAAAGAACACAAGAGGATTGGTCCTAGAGGTTGAATATCTCACCAAGAAGAGAAGCAAAAAAAAAAAAAGAAAGAAAGAAAGAAAGAGAGAGAGAGAAAGAAAAACAAAGAGGAAGAAATCAAACGTATCAAGAAAATTTCCTAGAACTACAATGCAGGAGTTTCTAGACTGAAAGAGTCCGTCAGGTGCAACAGGACAGGGATGCAAAGAGAACCATTCCAAACCAACACCCAGAATTTCATAACAGTGGTGACAGAAAAGACCCAAAAAAGCCTCAGAGAGAAAAAAAAGTTTCGTTCAAACCATCAAGAATCAGAGTGACATCAGATATCTCAGCAGCACACTAAAAGTTCGAAGACAATGGAACAACACCTTCGAAACTCAGGGAGACAATTTCCAGAGTATAATTCCATACCCAGCCAAGTTACATTCAAGCTGGAGGACAGAATAAACACATGCAGATATGTGAGGCTTCAAAATCTACCTCTCGTGAACACTTTCTCTGGAAACCAATGGAGAATTGCTCCACTAAATGAGGATATGTACCCCAAAAGAAGACAGCACAAGGAATCCAACACAAGATAGAAAAGGAGAACAAATCAACAGCTTTACAGCAGAGCCACATCATCACAAGTCAAAAGGCTCTGGCGGCTACTTCTTCAAGATCAATGGTTAAGAATACAGGCTTCTCCCACCTTTCCAAAGTCTGGATTATGCAACTTTACTTTTACGAAAGACCTACATTAGTACGCATTTTTTGCTAGCTGAAGGAAACTTCAAGATTTTCCCTTTGACAAAAAAAAGTGGAAAAGCGAAAATAGCGTTCAGCACTTGTCTTGTAGCAAGCCATTAGAGGCAGCACACGCCCCAAGCAGCAAGAGTGGCACCACCAGGATCCTTCCCTGGGAACCACACTTGGTATCTCAGCATCCACATGCCAAAACTTGAACTGTGTCTGTGAGCATCTTTGCTTTATTTGGATGTCTTTTGCACATCATTAGCAAGACGTGCCCTAAGTTATCAGAACAGCCTAAGACAGGTTATTTTTTGGGTCTGGGAACACTAAAAAATATTTCCATATAAATTAATGGAACTGGTTCTTTGCTTTATGCCATTCCAGCATAAAGAATTCAGAATTTCATAAAGAATTTCAGATCCTTTTCTACCTGAACATGAGGTTACTCCCATTTATTTATAAACGTTTTTTTAAATTATGTTTATTTATTTTTGGGGGGGAGGGGCAGAGAGAGAGAGAGGGAGACACAGAGTCCAAAGCAGGCTCCAGGCTCTGAGCTGTCAGCACAGAGCCCGACGTGGGGCTCAAACCCACAATCTGTGAGATATGTCCTGAGCCAAAGTCAGATACTTAACCGACTGCGCCACCCAGGCGCTCCTAGTCCCATCTCTTTTAAAGAGCAATCCCCGGGGCGCCTGGGTGGCGCAGTCGGTTAAGCGTCCGACTTCAGCCAGGTCACGATCTCGCGGTCCGTGAGTTCGAGCCCCGCGTCGGGCTCTGGGCTGATGGCTCGGAGCCTGCAGCCTGTTTCCGATTCTGTGTCTCCCTCTCTCTCTGCCCCTCCCCCGTTCATGCTCTGTCTCTCTCTGTCCCAAAAATAAATAAAAAACGTTGAAAAAAAAAATTAAAAAAAAAAAAATAAAGAGCAATCCCCTAATATTCTGGCAACACAACATGCAAAAAAGTAAAGAATTATTTGCAATAGAAAGTTTAAAAAGTAAAGGACACCTTAACAATGGCAAAAACTGTATTCAAATTGCTAAATCTTGTTGCCCTAATGGTAGGAAAATATCAAAACCAAAATGAGGCAGACTTTAAGGTGTTAGGATACATGAAAAGATATTTAACTTTCTCTTATGATTTCCTCAGTAAGGTTAATATTTACTCCAAATTCCCATTTTTTAATGCTTTGTCAAAATTTTTCTATTTTACAGTATGCCTTTTTAAAGGTTTTATAACAGTAAATGAGCTGTGGCTGATTTTATTCTGGGCACCAATTGGAAACAACGTGTTGCAGAATTTATTCCACTTAGTGCTGGAAACCTGAAATGTAATCATTAATCACAGATTTGCACTCTTTCCTAATGAATAAAAGATCCTTCCTAATATATTTTAGGAACAAGTACTCTAAACACTCAAAATAAGGAATAAAGAGGCCACCTCACAGAGTGAAACAGTCCCCTCACTGGTGATATTTACGAAGAAGGATATTAAGAAAGGGTTCTCTGAAAAGGAATCATGTTTATCAGAATGTTAGGGAGAGTTTTCAAATCTTAAATCAGAAGCTATTAACAGATTATGAAGTAAATATAATGGGCTATGACCAACACATTTTAGTAGAATTTAATGAAATGGAACAGAATAGAAAACTGTAGAGTGCGAAGCATGACTTAAATGCAAGGGCCAATTCGTGCAACTTTCACTTACATATTTACAAATGTAGAGTTAAAGGTACCTGTGTATTGAGTTGTGATGCCAACATTTTTTTCTTCCTATGCGTCACAATCAGAAAGGTTTGCAAAGGTCTCAGAGGATAAACTCTACACCAAACAAGCAGCTGGCCAGATGCATCCTGCAGGCAGAGAGGACCTGGGCCCAGGGCCTGCTTCAATGGGTGGAGCTTGGTTGAGACCCAGCCTGCCCAGAACACTTTCCAGCACAGGGCCAAGCCAACACTGGGAAATCCCATCGTGAGATCACCAGGAAGGAACCCAGAACACTAGACAAGTTCAGTCGGATTCAAAGTAGAGGGCAGAAGGTACCGTAGGATAAAGGCGGACAGAATACACCACACAGGCACAGGCAGTCAATTCAGGAATGAAAAATAATTTATCACTATGTTTTTCTGCATAGCAAAATGCTTTGTTTTTCCCCAAAGCAATTGTGTTTTGCTTTGAAGCCAATTACATTCAAGAGAGACAATGAAATAATGCCTATGAACAGCGGTCGGTACCAATGTTTATTTTATTTCATGTCCTCAAGACACAGTTTAAGTACTTCTTAAAAAGTAATCTGGCAGTAAAGTGGAAAAAGTCACTTTAAGATTTTTCTTTGTGAATCATAACAAATTTGGAAGATGTGCTAGCTCACATGTTGCCAGAAAACAAAATTAATGAATAAACTAAATTTCAATTGTGAGCCAAACTTGTAAACTATAGACAACATGCCATGAGCATTAAACACTCCCAAGTTTTAGATCTAGAGTTACATCATTTTGAAAATACAAGTTGACCCCACCCCAAATGTTGAAAGCAACCACATCCTCTCCATCTTCTGTGACCAGTGACAGGCCATAGTAGAAAAGTAAGAGGAAAAGATTCAAACTGTATTCAGTAATACTTCAAAATCTCTCCCAGGTCAACAAACTCTCTAAGGAAGGTAAAATAGTAAACTCCATCTTTTTCAAAATTATGGCCACAAGTTTAGGGCAGGAAGATATTCAAGTTAATATAAAGTTTTCAGAATATCTCTGGATTTATTCTTTTGTTTTGTTTTTAGTTATTTTCATTTCTTTGCGTGTATTTATTATCTTTTTCCTTTCCCCAGATTTTTTCTTCTAAGAGTGAATTTCCTGTAAATGAATCAACAAAAACGAACTCAAAATTGCTCACTCAATTGTTATAAGCCCAGTGGTTATCCACACTTCCTCAAGAATCTTTTCTTTTTCTTTCTTTAACTTAAAAGAAATTTTTTTTTTAATGTTTATTTATTTTTGAGAGAGAGAGAGACAGAGTGTGAGCTGGGGAAGGAGCAGAGAGAGGGAGACACAGAATCTGAAGCAGGCTCCAGGATCTGAGCTGTCCGCACAGAGCCTGACATGGGGCTCAAACCCATGAACCACGAGATCATGACCTGAGCCAAAATCAAACACTTAACCGACTGAGCCACCCAGGCGCCCCTCTTCCTTTAACTTTAGAACAAAGAGGCCAATCCGCTCCAATTGATGCTTTCCTCCTGCAGTGCCTCCTGTATGATGTTTCATTTTGGTTTCAGCTCCAAAAGAGCAACGTGAAGACACCCAAGTGGCTATAATTCTCCATTAGGGCCTTGCCTTTTCATTCTTCCAATTGTTATTCATTTATTTATTATGGTAGGCCTACTTTAATTACATCTGACCTTCTTTGAACTTTCCTTCTACATTTTTTCTATCATCAACAGAAACTGTATATTGTACTTGAAGCCCATTTTTCTCTTGGAAAAAATCTTTTTTTGTGGTGACATTTTTTTTTAAGTCACAACACTGACGATAAACAGGAAGTGGCTAAAAACATGCTTGAGAGGGGGCGCCTGGGTGGCTCAGTCGGTTGAGCGTCCGACTTCGGCTCAGGTCACGATCTCTCGGTCTGTGAGTTCGAGCCCCGCGTCGGGCTCTGGGCTGATGGCCCAGAGCCTGGAGCCTGCTTCCAATTCTGTGTCTCCCTCTCTCTCTGCCCCTCCCCCGTTCATGCTCTGTCTCTCTCTGTCTCAAAAATAAATAAACGTAAAAAAAAAAAAAAAAAAAAAACATGCTTGAGAGTGGCAAACTCGACTTCTCCTCTTGGGCTCACAGGTGCTTCATACTCAGTATATCTAGAACCAACCTTTTATTGGCATTCTCTAACAGTTCCAAATGTTGCAATCTCACTGAAAGGTCTGGCCATTCTCTCAGCATCCCAGAAAGAAATTCCTCTGTCCTGTCTTCCCATACAGTTGTCAAGTCTTATACACTTGAATTCTTGAGATTTTCTGGAGCCCAGCATTGCTTTCCATTCTCAGAGCCCCTATTCCAGGCTCTCATCTGGATAAACACAAAAGGCCTAACTGGTCTTTCTGGTCTGACCTCTGCAAGCTAGTCTCCACATGTGGCCAGACTCTTCCTAAAACACATATCTGTCACATGGAGAAAACAGCAGCCCTTTTATGTCCCCTGATGAGAAAACAACCACCACCTACGCTTGTGTCACAGTGATCACAACAGTTGGCTCCAGCTCAGCACCCTGCCGTCAGTTTCAAGAAATACCCAGGGTGAAGGGACTCCTTGAGCATACAATCAGCAACATCCAGACTGCGGGAGGCTGCGTAGATCAAAGGGCCCAGGTTCTTCCACAGATAAATTGTAATAAAACTAAAGAGATGGTGGAGAAACGGCACATAGAAAAAAGACGAAACCTTTAAAAAATGAGCAAGACTGAAGACTGAACTTGTACCTAGGGAGGCACAACTGAATGAAGTATAACAGAACACGAGTGCACGATGACTGAAGTCAGGGTAAGCTTTGTGGGGACAGCTATGACTTCTCAGCTGTGGAGGCAGGCACAGTGCTGCCTTCTCAGGATGGCAGGCAAAGTGCTATTTCTGGGTCTGTGCTGTGGTTACCAGGTAAATTTCCTTCAGTTACCTTATGAAACTACGCACTTGTTCATATGGTATTCTCTTTTATTTTGCACTGAACAGGTTAAAACATGCACACACACAGATTGGACCATGTCACTGCCCTGTTAAAACCCTTCAACGGCCTCACAGTGCTTGTGAGGAAAAGTCCAAGCTCCTTCCTTCACATGGCAGAGGAGGCCTTGTAGCACCTGGCTTCCTACTCAAAGTCTCCACACATGCTAGTCTCCTCCCTACATGACATTTTCAGTTCTTCAAAAGCATTCTGCTTTCTTATGTCATGGCCTCTGAACATCAGGGACTTCTGCTTGAAACAATCAAACACACTCTCTTTCCCCTTCACTTGGCTGATTCCTATTTGTCTGCCAGGTCCTAGTGCGAAAGTCTTCCCTGATGCTCTAATGTTGAGTGAAAGTACCTCTCTACCTACCCATTACACACTGTACTTTCCCAGTCACAGCATTTATCATCTGCATTCATATTTGTTCACTAGTGGCTATCTTCCATAGGTCAACAACAAGGCAAGATGTAGAACACGCCCTCAAATTTTCATATCGCCAATCCCTAGCACGATGCCTAGAACAGAATAAGTACACAGTACACATACATAAAATGAATATGTACATATATTTATTATAAATGAAAATTACCTCTGTTGGCATCAACTTATAAGAAAACAAAATATAAGCAAAGTAATAAAGGTAACAACCTTATGCTAGGTAATCTTTCATTAACTCATTTAATGCTCTACTATGACGTATTATATTTATCATCAATTCATAGGTGAGGAAACTGAACCATGAGAGGCCAACTAACATGCTACAGGTCACAGAATCCATAAATGGGATTAGAACACAGGCAGTCGGGCTCCCAGCCCTTGCTCTAATTCCAATAAATTATCACCTCCCACTGCCTAATATCACTACCAAACATTTAGAAGACTGAAGCGGGTGGCTTTAATGGGAAAACAGAAACAAAAACAAAATGCCTACTGAAGTTACCTGATAGGGAACACCCATGAATATTACATACATATTAAGATGCCAGATGCCAAAATTTGAGGACCTGGGGAGAAGAGAATACCAGGTTCGGGAGCACTTCAAAGAGCAGGTAATCTGACTCTCCTGGTAAACTATCCACTGAGATGTCAAATCCTGACATACCTTCTACTGGCCTTCAACTGGGCCAAGGAACAATACCTCTGTGATTACAGGCTGATGACACGCAGGCCTGAGGAGCTAAAGTGAGGCAGACAAATAGGAGCATCCACGGTGTACAAGGTACCAAATCTGATGCAAAGATGTATACAGATCCAGGACTTCAGCTCTTGGTAAGCTCAGACTCTCAATAAAAATTCATTCATTCATTCCTTCAGTAGAATTTATTAGCATCTTGGTGATCATATTATAGCTCTCAGGACTCAAAAGTAAAACATGATGATGGTGCTACCCTCATTAAGCCTATGTGCCAGTAGGATAGGCAAACAAATAAAGCAAGAATTACTGGACAGACAAAACATCCTATAAGAAGTCTGCATGGCTCCCTTGGCATATCTGAATCAGTGGAGAAGGTATGGGTAGAAGCTACAGCCCGGGATGTTTCTGGAGAAACACTGTGAGTGGGCTGCATCTTGAAGATATATATTCCTGATCAGAGAACCAAGTAGTAAACAACCCACTTACCATTGCAAACCCACAAGTCACATGAAAAGTAATAACTGTGGGATTTGAGAAGGATAACGGGCTAGAGAAAATGTTATGGAGAAAGGAGAAATTAAACTGGATTTTGAAGTCTGGGTAGGGTTGGAGGGGAAGGAGGAAGGAAAGGAACAGATACATCTTTCTGTAGGCAGAAAGACCAACTCAGAGCTGGTTTGTAAACTTACTGCCAGTAGACTAAGGGCAGAGTTGAAAATGCCGGTCCCGTATGATCCAAGTGGACCACGGGGGAGATGCACATCAATGCCTGTCAGTGAAAAGCTTAAAACACTAAAATCACAAAATTCTAGGAAAAATAAGACCAAAAATCTGTAAGCTCTGGACAGGGACATGTTTCATGATGACAATAGGCTGACCTTTTTTTTTTTTTGACACCTAAAGATATTTTTTCCTGAGAAGCTTACCCACATTCAACAATGACACAAACAACGATAGCAAAATGCAATCACAGAGTGGCAAGAGTGAACAACAGAATAAACGAGGGAGGAGAAAAATGGTGGAGGTAGAGACTAGCAGTGGCAGTGCAGAAGCCACAGGACAGGTGAAAGTGTAAGACACTGAACTTACAGGAGGCCCAAGTATGTACAGTAATAAATACACACAAGATATCCACCAAGGGTATCTCTGAGCCTCTGTGCTGGTTAACCCAGGCAGAGGGCTTTGAAATGCATCTGTCCACATCATTGGCTGATATCAACAGAGACAAAGTGAGACAGATGAAGTAGACAGAAGAAATAGTGACGCCAGAAGACGTGAAAAAGTGAACGATCTTCTCTCTCCCATATTCCCTAACTCATCTGGGCATCGGTGTGCAACCATTTCACCCAAGACAAAAGCCAAGTACCATTTTTTAAAACGTCCCTTTCCTTCCCTTTTTAAATTTTAGTGTGTCTCAGAATCACATGGGGTTGGGGGTGGTTTGGCTGGCTCCAAGAGACGGTGATTCATGGAGTCTGTGTAGGGCCCAGGGATCTTTTTAAGAATACCTATATGTTACCTCATATCAGTCAGAATGGCTAGTGACAAAAAGACAAGAAATATTAAGTGTTGGTGAAGATATGGAGAAAAGAGAACCCTCATGTACTTTTGGTGAGAATGTAGTTTGCTACAGCCACTATGGTAACAGTATGGAGGTTCCTCAAAAAATTAAAAATAAAAATGCCATATGATCGAGTAATTCCACTTCTGGGTATTTACCCAAAGAAAACAAAAATACTTATTCAAAAAGATGCATGCACCCCATGTTTATTCCAGCATTATTTACAATAACCAAGATCAGGAAGCAACCTAAGTGTCCACTGATAGATAAATGGATAAAGAAGATGTGGTGTGTATAGAGACGGAATATTACTCAGCCATAAAAAGAATGAAATCTTGCCATTCTTGACAACATGGATGGGTGTAGAGGCTATTATGCTAAGTGAAATAAATCAGACAAAAAAAGACACATGAATAAACAAACACACATACACAAAACAAAAACAGACTCATAAATACAGAGAACTGGTAGGTACCAGAGGGGAAGAATGTGGGGGGGATGGGCAAAATAGGTAAAGGGGATTAAGAGGTACAAACTTCTAGAAATAAAATAGTCACAGGGATGAAAAGTACAGCACAGGGAATATAGTCAATAATATTATAATAACTTCATATGGTGACAGATGGTAACTATACTCCTTGTGGTGAACATTTTATAACATATAATTGTTGAGTTATTTGTTGTACAGCTAAAACTAATATAATATTGTATGTCAACTGTACTTCAATTCAAAAAAAACTTGGGGCACCCGAGTGGCTCAGTTGGTTAAGCAGCTGACTTCAGCTCAGGTCATGATCTCACAGTTTGTGGGTTCAGGCCCCACATCAGGCTCTGTGCTGACAGCCTGGAGCCTGCTTCAGATTCTGTGTCTCCCTCTCTCTCTGCCACTCCCCTGGTTGCTCTGTCTCTCAAAAATAAATAAATGTTAAAAAAAAAAAAAACCCTAATCTGTTTGTATATTTGTTATAAATGAATTGGACCTGTAGTATGATTTTTTGCAGATATGAAATAGACCATTGTTTAATTTTCATTTTTTAGGTAGGCTCTGTGTCCAATGTGATGCCCAAACTCATGACCCTAAGATTAAGAGGAAATAAAGACAATTTTTAACTCCCCCTGCCCAAAAAAAGGACATCTATAGAATTCTGATGAAAGAACTACATGGTGAGAAAGTATCTCGTATCCAATCAATCCCTGTGCAGCTTCTCTGTCCTAAGTGTCTTTTAAAATCATTCCTTCTTCTCTCCACCCTCACGGTCCTTTTTTTTTTTTATATTTATTTTGTTTATTTATTTTGCGAGAGAGGGTGGGGAGAGAGAAAGAGAGAGAGGGAGAGAGAAAGAGAGAGAGAGAGAGAGAGAGAGAGAGAGAGAGAGGGGAGAGAGAATCCCAAGCAGGCTCTGTGCTGTCAGCACAGAGCCCAATGCAGGGCTTGATCTTGCGAGCTGTGAATCATGACCTGAGCTGAAATCAAGAGCCAGATGCTTAACCAACTGAGCCACCTAGGTGCCCCTCTCCACCCTCACTGTCTTAACTGTGGTCTTCATTTCCTTCCTGGACTAATATTATAAGCTTCTACCTATTTTCCCTCTTCCTGATACCTCCCCTCCAAGCCATCCCACACACAAAGCTTCTAAACCACAGGCTTATGTGGGATAAGCAGTGATCTGGAGGCCCCTGACAATGTCTCCTCCTGCTGTCCCAATGCAGTATATTGACACTGGAAAGGAAAAGGAAAGATGGATGAGGCAGACTGTGTTAAGCATGGCTAAAACATGTTCCCTCAATGGATATGGCAGGAGAGGAAGAAATAAAAAGCCACTCTGAAGATAACTAAGGTAAAATCAACTATTCACTTATAAGAGACTCCACAGGCATACTCACGTCATTATTACTCTCTAGGAGTTAGAAATATCTGTACGGCGTTAGTAAGAACCTAATGTTGGCAAGACCCCCCCTCCTTTTTTTTTAAGATTTATTTATTGTTGAGAGAGCATGGGGTGGGGAGGGGCAGAAAGAGGGAGACAGAGGATCCAAAGCAGGCTCTGTACTGACAAGTTGACAGTGGAGAGCCTGACGTGGGGCTCGAACTCATGAACCGCGAGATCGTGACCTGAGCGGAAGTCGGACGCTCAACCGACTGAGCCACCCAGGTGCCTGAAGACCCTACATCTTAAGTAGTATTAAATTGATTGCTATTTTACCTAACAGAGAAAGCCAACTTTTAAAAAAAATGACTATGAAGCATCACTGGAACAGAATACAGACACATGAGCAGCGCTTGTCAATTAATGTTTTCCCTCCAGATAAGGGGCAAGAAATGCAAAAAATTCAAACATCATGCTTGGCAAGTTTTTCATATTAGAAAAATTTAAGCGTCCAGATTGTAAAGACCACATGGACCACTTGTGTTGCCCTGTTTGTATATATGGGGTGAGGAGCACTGACTTAGAGCTCTATCAAAAGATGAACAAGAATTCCTCTGGCCTTAAGCATGGCTCCCTCTGGGAACTCTAAAAGCCCATGTTACACTTAAAAAGGCAAAATGACACTAAAAGGGCAGGAGGGGTAGGAGAGAGAGTCACTCATCACCAATACGGACTCTGAGAGTCAAACAACAAGAAAACCAAAAAATTGGGATTTCTGCTCACTTGTGTATGATCATAGCTGCTGTAGAACGTCTAAATTTGTTGTTAGAAAGAAGCGTTGTTAAAACTACTTTATCCTCACCAGCAGTTGAAATAATAGGTGGAGAACACTTTGCTTGTTGTGTATCGAACAATCATACCCCAAAGGAGATGCTCGGCTAACCCGCACACCCGACGTCACCTCTCAATTAGCCGCTCTTCACATGATTCCTCCCACCGTAGGTCATCTGACCTCAATCCTTACCCAATGTCTTCGTTTATTATTATACTGGCAACAACCCGCTTATTAAATAGCCTTCAAGAAGAGAATTCCCAGTGGCCAGGTTCCTAACATGTGTTTCTATACATTTTTAAGAATTTGATCATCAGGGAGCCTGGCTGGCTCAGTCAGGAAAGCATGCAACGCTTGGTCTCAGGGTCATGAGTTCAAGCCCCACAATGGGGGTAGAGTTTACTTAAAAAAATAAATAAATAAAATAAATGTAGGCTCTCTTTTATAAAACATCGATCATCAAAAGCCTTATAGTCATCAGTTTTAGCCTTCTATTTTCAAGGATCTGAAGTAGGGTAAAAGGGATCACTTCTTTTAGATCACAGAATGAGAAGAACAGAGAAAAAGAGTGGCAAATCGAGAAGGGAAAGGGTAAAAGGAAGGAGAAACAGGAATGACAAAAAGGCAGGAGAACTGGGGGCTGGGTTTTCTGAGAGCCCAACATTTGTTTCCCAGGAATCCAATGGTTTCCAGGTGCATTCTGGGCTAAGCCTCCCAGTCTTCACCACTGTAAAGTCAGGAGAGGAAAACCTGATCTTTTTACTCACAGTGCTGTGGCTGCGCGTGTTGGGACCCAGCTACACCCTCCCCCTTCCTTTGATTCCCAGCCTTACCGAACAACTTAGAAAAGTAAAAAGTCTGCAAAACAGCTGTAGGGAACTGCACTCGGAGCCAGCAGGCCACACGGAGAAAGACAGGCACACACTTCATTTTGGAATGTACAGGAATAAGACTGATTGGTTCATTTCCATATGCCAGAGGCTTTCCTTTCTTTTTTCTTTTTTCTTCTCCTTCATTTTATTATTTTGTTTTATTTTATTTTGCAAATACACTCTCGGATATCATTGTCCAGAAGTTGCGATTCATAGGCAAGGATTTAGTACTCAGTCTGTTGCAAATCAAAGTACAATTACTTCTCTGTCCCAAAGTTCAACTTTCTTTGTTTCCCTCACCAGTTCTGATTTCCTGTAGCTGACTGGCTCCAATGCAAGAATGAAGTAATTTCTTTCCTCTGTGATTTATTTTCTGACGATAAGTAAGCAAAAATACTATAAAGAAAGGAAGAAAGCATGATTCACAATGAATCCTTCTCAAAAACACAACTCCGGAGTGACAGAGCAGGTAAAATGGAGTAGTGTGTATCAAGAAACTTGAGAATCAAGCTGCATGTTCATATCTAAAGATAATAGACTTTTTAGTAAAGCTACAGGCCAGGTACATAATGCTAAAAGTTTTACGTGCATTATCTCATTTAATCCCGAGAACTATCTTGCACAGGAAGGCTCATCCACATTTTATAGATGAAGAAACTGAGGTTTCTACAGGGTAAAACACCTGCCAAAGGACGCATGGCGAATAAAATGGCAGGTTTTTAAACCTGTGTAAACCTCAGTTTCTTGCCAGCACTGTTTTGCCTCCAAAGACCACTATGCAAGGCCCGTTCCCCAGGGTGTACAATGCTTAGACAAAAAAGCCTGTTGCCTGGAAATGCACACAGGATCGCTATATGCTATCAACTAGAGCTGAACAACAAATCCTTTTTGTTACAATCTTATCTTAAATCTCTTTTAAATGCATCCATCTCTTCATGTTATTAAGTAAAATAGGATCAACTTAACTGCGCGTTTCTTAAGCAGTTAAGGATCTGTAGTGTTTTCCAATAATCACGAGTGAGTTTTTTTCTACTTCCTTTGTTTGTTTTTAGCTATAGATCCCTGCAAGAACTTCCTAAGGAGTGTAATGGTATCTACTGATCGCTAGCTTGAGTGAGATACACAATGTACAGGGAGCCTGCCCGATACATATACAAAATTCTACTGAAGGATTAAGCTAGACTAGGGGGAAAAAAAGTGGTCTGAGGCTGAACCATACGTCCCTGTATTTCAATGAACTTCACTTTGGAGATGCTTTATCCAGGGATGCTATGGTATATTCATTCACTGGACAGAAATCTACTTAATGCCATGCTACGAGCTGGAGGATACATGCGTGAGCCAAAGACACAACCCTGCCTTTAACATTAGTCTGGTCTGGCGTAAAAAACAGCACCATGCAAGCAACTCATCACACGTGCACTGTAAGGGTGTTCATGAGATCATTGGGAAGATTCTTCCCCAAAACCCCAGGAGACATTTCTGTCTGGCGCTTGGGTCAAAGGTAGTAGTTCTGTAAAATAACTGATCTGTTTTTGATATCATGGACACCCTACACTTCAGAACAAACGAAGCCTACTCTCTTTGCTGTCGTAAAACGCCAGGCCCACTTTGGCCCACCCATGGTCTGTGAGGGACAACATTTTACAACGGTCTCATTCTTAATTCAGCTGATATCCCCAACCTTTTTCTTTCCCTTTCTTTCTCAGCTACTTCTAATTTCAATCTTATATTTTGTATTTTGTTTCCTCAGTCTTGTGGGAGGAAAGGTATAGTAGAAATAAGTAAATGAAAATATACACATGAAAATTTTAGGAAAGTAGAGTAATATATGCTGACTCCCAAAACTCCAAAAATTGACTTTCTGGATATTTCTTTAAATTCTTACTAACAACTGCTTTTATTTTTTTCCTACCTTAAATTTTAAGCTTCTGGGAGGTGCGGGGGGTACTGATGGAGAATATTTATTTGAAGTCTAGCTGTGTTCTTTTTTTTTTTTAAATGTTTATTTATTCATTTATTTTTGGGAGACAGAGACAGAGAACACAAGTGGGCAGAGAGAGAGAATACCAAGCAGACTCCATGCTGTCAGTGCAGAGTCCAGTACGGGGCTCAAATGTGGGGCTCGGACTCACAAACCGTGAGGTCCTGACCTCAGCTGAGATCCAGAGTCAGATGAGTAACCAGCTGAGCCACCCAGGCACCCCCTGGCTGTGTTCTTTTTAACTATGTAAGGTCTGAAGGCAGAAAGCAACCATTTATAAATGAGAATACCCCCACAGGCCAATTGACATACACAGAACTTGCTCTAGTGACTAGGTGACACTATATAAAAATTGAATTATACAAAAAATGAATTTACTTTAAGTGAATCAAAATGCATTTCTATTGTTACCAGCTCTGGATTTAGGGTATCAGGTCATTAAGCTTTCTCCAAATGATTTCATATTAAGTTCTTTTTTTTTTTTTTTTTTTTTTGAGGTAGGGCGGGGCAGTGAAAGAAGGAGAGAATCTCAAATAGGATCCACGCTCAGTGCAGAGTCGGATGCAAGGCTCGATCCCACAATCATGAGATCATGACCTGAGCAAAATCAAGAGTTGGATGCTTAACCGACTGAGCCACCAGGCGTCCCAAGCTCTCATCAAGCTTTCATCTAATACAGAGCCAACTGCAGCCCAAATTCTAGCTCTCATTTGGAAGATGAGATCTACAACTGAAAATGATTTGCCACTTTATATAGAGGTTAAAAATGACATCTTTTCAAATTTGCTTTTATTTTAAATTTTTTTTAAACATTTATTTATTTTTGAGAGACAGAGACAGAGCACAAGCAGGACAGGGGCAGGGAGAGAGGGAGACACAGAATCCGAAGCAGGCTCCAGGCTCTGAGCTGTAGCACAGAGTCTGATGCGGGGCTCAAACCCACAAACTATGAGATCATGACCTGAGCTGAAGTCAGACACTTAACCGACTGAGCCACCCAGGGGCCCCTAAATTTGATTTTTAGAACTAAGTTAAGAATAAGCTTAAATTACTCTGCTACTTTTACTACTATGAAGAAGTCAGAAGAACCAAGGAGAGTGTGAGAGAGAATGTGGCATCTCTGCAAAGGCACATACAGCACACAGACAGGACTCATCTTTCTGTGGAGCCCACGCATTGGGGTACTGGGAGACACACGCAAGTATGATGCTAAAAGAAGAAAGAAGTTTTGCACGCTCTTGTTTTTCAATCACTACCACCCTTGGGATCAATCTTTCAGACTCCCTTTGTATTTTATGGTATGCATTATATAAAATGGACACGTAACAGTTATATCAGTATAATTATATTAGTATTATATATTATATCAAATATATAATTATACATAATATTATATATTATATCAGTATAATTAGATAGTTTTTTCCTTTAACTTTTCTTTTACGATGGCCCCAAAGCCTTAAATAAGTGAATATAGAGATGTTACCTTTTAGCTCTTTACCTACAAAATACTCAACTGAAAAATAAACCACATTAAGAAACTTATATGCATGTACACCTCCGATGTACTTCTTCTTAATACCAGATAAAAGACACACCACCATTATGTTCCCCTAAGCCTTCTTCGCTGGCGTTACCTTCAGATTCTTATAGGCATAAGAAAAGGGCCCAGGGGAGCATCACTGAGCATTTTAATGGAACAAGGCCAAAAGGAAAACTTTGTGAATTAAACAGATGTTCTAGTTTAGAAAGTCACTTGAACAATGAGTAAAATCTCCAAATAAATTTCAAACACGGGGGCGCCTGGGTGGCTCAGTCAGTTAAGCGTCCAATCAGGTCATGATCTCACGGTTTGCGGGATCAAGCCCTTGTCAGTGTGTGAGCTGACAGTGCGGAGCCTGCTTGGGATTCTCTCTCTTCCTCTCTCTCTGCTCCTCCACTGCTTGTGCATACTCTCTGCCTCTCAAATTTAAATAAACATTAAACAAACAAACAAACAAACAAGAAAGGGCACCTGGGTGGTTCAGTCAGTTAAGTGTCAGCTCTTGACTTCAGCTCAGGTCACGATCTCACGGTTTGTGGGTTCAAGCCCCACATCAGGCTCTGTGCTAACAGTGCAGAGCCAGCTTGGGATTTTCTCTCTCTCCCTCTTTTTCTACCCTTCCCCATCTTGTGTGCGCTCTCTCTCTCTCTCTCTCTCGCTCTCTCTCTCAAAATAAATAAACGTTTTTTAAAAAGAAAAGAAAAACAGCTTTATAGGCAACAGTTTTTTTTTTCCTAAATAAAGTATTTAATGGGTGCCATTTTTAACCAATGGCACAATGTCAAATGAGTAATTATAACATTTGATAATATAATCCCATAGTTCAAATATCAAATAAATTTCACACATATTTTGTTTTCTTTCTTGGTGTCAGGAATAGAGTAAAATCAGTTAATTAAAATCAAAATCAGAAACTACTGCATACATGGCTCAATTTTGAAACAAACCAAAAAGAAAGGTTGTTTTCAACCTAAAATATTATAAGCTTCAAAATGATTATACGCACCTAACAACGAATCTTAAAAAGTCAGCTCTGATATGGATTTAACACCAGGTCTTCCGTAATGTTTTTCATTAAGAAATTCCAGAAAACCCTTCAAACTCTATAAGCAAACAGCATTCTTGATGATACTGGCAGAAATTTAGGAAGAATTAAATTTCATTACCATATTGACTGAATTCAGGAAGCTTGCAAATGACCATTTTTCACCCCTGTGATGTGTGGGATATAACTCATCACAGCATTATATGTATTCACTGATTTTTTTCTAAGCATTTAAAAATGAGCTGTCTATAGCCCTATAAAAATGTAGCAGCCTCTGTAATTTTAAAAGGATATTTCATATAATTTGTATTTTTTTGGTGCAATTATACCATGAATATGCATTAAAACACAGTTTAAGTATGCAAGTGATGAATCACAGGAATCTACCCCCAAAACCAAGAGCACATTGTATACACTGTATGTGAGCCAACCTCACAATAAATTATATTAAAAATAAATAAATAAAATAAAAATGTGGTAACAGCAAAAAAGAAAACAAAACAAAAAAAAACACAAAAAAACAAAAAACACAGTTCAAGTAAGAATACCCACAGGATCCCTAATCAACTCATTGCCTATCTTTCTGACAGCAGGTAGACACATTCACTATAAACAAATAAAATAAATTTAAGCTAATCAACAAGGAAGTAGTAAGTTTGTTTTCAAATCTTGGAAATCTGAAGTAAATTATTATGTAATTAGAATTCCTCACATAATTACACAACACTGGTTTTCCTAATGTTGGTAGTTCTTGGATAAGTATAGTTTGGTAGTTATTGGATAAGATCTTGTTTATAAATTGCCAGTTAATCCTATCACATTCATTTTTAGCTCCTAATTGTCATAAAATGTAAAGAGATCTTAACTGGCTAAAATCTCTTGTTGGCAAAAGTCTTAACCACTTGGGGCTCAAGCAAAATCTGAAGCCAGATGACCATAATACATGCTTGTTAAACAGGGGGGAAAGAATTCTCAACAATCGAGATGATAGTATTTACTCAATTCAACAAATTATGTTTTCTTTGGCTAGGCTGTAGCTAAATATTTTCCTGCTAACTTTAAACATGGACGTCACTGGGTCTTCTGAAACTGTGGACCATTCATAAGCCGCTGACACCACAAATAACAAGCAACTCCTCCCCTCCACTCACATACACCTATGTGAAAATCTGGCCTCCGAAATCGCATCTGAGTATGAATTCATTTCTTTAAATTACAGAGTTAATACAGTAAGAAGAAAAAGACAAAAATCTACCAACTAGGCTGAGCTGCCATCCTCTCCATGTAGTCTTTGGCCATGTCTCGAGCTTCAATGTTTTCAGGATACAGCACACAGAACATTGCCAAGGCGCCCAGGTTGTTGCCGTAAATTTCATTCCAGCGGGCGCTGTAGTCCTTGGGGTCCCAGGGAGGGAGGTACTCCAAGGGGCTGGACAGCATGGTGTGCACGGCCTCGGTAAGCCGGGCGGCAATGTGCTCATGGGAGCCCGCAGCCCTGAGCTGGAGCTCCGCCACCTCGTCCCTGGAGAAGAACAGCATCGGGTGGCTGTCGTAGTGGGCATTGGTGAAGGGAATCATGACTTCTGGGTTCTCGTCGGTGACGTAGGCTGACACAAAGCAAAACAAATATATGAAAAACACACTGGGAGCCCCCCGTGTGTGAGTCCTCATCGTGGCATCAGATCTCCAAGTCTCCAAGGCAGCCAAACCATCTTCGAAAGATCCTACATGAGGAAAAAGGAAGAAAAGGGTATGTCAACCAGGGGAACATGACCAATAGGAAACACAACCTTGCTTGTATTATGAGGTCTAAATATTTAAAAAATAAAGCTTATGAATTTAGATTTTTTTAAAAGAATGCAACAAAAATCTGAACTAGAAGAGACTTACTAAAACCTAATGATTTAGTCACGGGAATAAAAGGTACAACATAATAGGTAATACGGTCAATGATATTATGATAGCGTTGTATGGTGACTGATGGTAGCTACGTTTGCGGTGAGCACAGCATTATGTCCAAAACTGCCAAATCACTAAGTTGTTCACCTGAAACTAATGTAACACTGTGTCTCAACCATACTTAAGTAAAAATAATCTAATTAATCAATTAAACATGATATATCAGATATATATTCACTGAGGGAAACAGAACTTTGGACTTGGGGAAACCATGTAATATATTTGCTCAAGCAGGGAAGAAAAACTCTCCTTGGTATTTTTCTCATACTTTGTCATACAAAAAAAGTTTAGATTTTATGGTAGTTTTTAGACATTAATATGAAAACCACAGTAACCAAAAGCTGGTGGTGAAATGTTGTCTGGGAATCTGAATGGACATTAGGAAAGAAGAAAAATCCTGTCTTTCCTTCTTTCTTTTTTTAAGTAGGCCTCACCCCCAGTGTGGAGCCCAATGCAGGCCTTGAATTCACGACCCTGAGATCAAGACTTGAGCTCGGATCAAGAGCCGGATGCTTAACCCACTGAGCCACCCAGGCATCCTAATCCTGTCTTTCTTCATATAGGCTCCTTTACTCTGGCCTCTCCCAGCTTCCTAACAATCTGCATTCTAAAGCAGGGATTAGGATCAATACATCTGTAAGAATGTGAGCAGACAAAATATTACGGGTAAGGCTATATTCTCTTTGTGTCAGCAGAAGGTGGGGACGGAGAAGACAAAGCAGGGTAAACCGTCAGCCAAGCCCTTGCAATCCCTGGGCTGACATCAGCCAAGTATGCAGTGAAAGACCAGACAAGGAGCTGCTGGGACTAGAAACTGACAGGCCTTCACTCAGAAAATAAAACCCCAGAATCAAAAGGCTGAAAGAACATGTGTGCATTTTCCCCTTATTATTTGACACCGCTGCCCACTTTTTTATTTTGCACATGGGATTTTGGTATGTCATCCAGTAAGTCAGACATTGAAACCAAGCTCATATTTTCTTAACCACTTAACTTTCTTAAAAACCCTTTTTTCAGTGGCACAGGTTAAAAGAACGTCTTTCAAATACAAGAACATTTTAAAAAAAAGAGAGAGAAAAGAAAAAAGAAAACCTCAGCCTAGTCTATGTCCTACATCTGGGATAAAGCAGGCATAAAATCCCCCAGAGGAAAGTCAGGGAATTCTTAAAATTCTTTAGAGGGGAAAGGTTATAGAAAGCAGACCAGAAAAAGACAGTTTTATGTAAATAATGAACAGTAGTTTTCAATTATTAAAGAGAGAAACTGATGGAGAAAAATCAACCTCCCCAGCTGAACACAAACTATTTTTCCAAGGAAAAACTGCCTCATCAAATTCACAAGAAAGAAAACTAAAGATTTAACACACATTGGAGATCAATCCACATTCTCAACTTGCTGTATCTCCAAGAAAAAGGCAATATGGCATCACTTATGGACGCTGCCATTAATTCTAATACTCTTTATATTTCTGAATATGTTTTAGACTATATGTATGAAATTCAATGGCAGCAATTTTGCAAAGCATTTTAGATGCATTTCAAGAGTAGAACTTGTGATGAATTTAAAAAAAAATTGGTATAGCCATGCTAAATAAAATATATAAAATAGAAATAACTCTTGGAATCTACTCATATTATGTCTAGCACCCAAAGCTTCACGGCGGCTGGCTAGACCCTTCAAGGTCAGAGGCCTGGCCAAAAGAAATAGTCCTCTGTGGTTATGTCTGAGGAGGGGTGTGGTCTCTGGCAACACAGAGACATGGCTGGGTCTGAAGTCATGCTTAGTCCCCACTGCCCCCACCTCCACTCCGAGGCTTACTTTTTGCTCTTTTTCATTGAATATCCGTGCAAACAATTAAAACAAGAGCCTGCGTATGTTAAATCCCCCAAAGTCTAAGGCTGGATGCAGTTACCAATGCAATTAACACTGTGGAGGTTTTAGGCACCCAGTGTGAAGATGGATTAGGAGTTTTTCCTTTGATGCTTAATTGAAGATCTTCTCTCAACTACTCATTTTTGAATGTGTAGCTCACGTTCTAGGTGTTTGTGAGGTGCTGGATTTTGGAGGGATGGCTAAGAACCCACTGGGAGACTAGAATTTGTCTTAGATCCTACACCAACATTCCCTAAACGTAGCTACAGGCAGATTGGTTTTATTCTCTTCCTCCTCCTGTTATCCATACTATCCTCCTACCCAGGTCCAGAGTTACTGAGGTAGTGGAGCGCTCCAGAGGATCCCTTACAATGTAGGACTCACGATGTGATCCCAGGCACTTCTGCCACATTGCGTCCAGTTACGTAGGTCATGGCTAAGTGTATTTAAACAAGAAGAGTTGCTCCTGAAGCACAGAACCTCATTAAGATGTTGTTTTGGGAATGATGCCATCTCAACATGCCAACTGTTATTGAAAGTTCCCTAGTTATTGCTTCAAATTCACATGCGGGTATGAGGGCAGAAAGGCTGTGAGCTACCTACCACACATTTAAGACATTAATTCTTGTTGGAATACCATGTGGACCAATGCAGAACCCACAGAAATTCCACAGAACAATCACAAAGACTGCCTGAAAAGGACCACAGCGTTCATCGTGTCACAGACTATGTTGCCTTCTTATTACAATGCACTCAACCACCCAGCCTTCGCAGCTCTCCCGGTGATTAAGGCCTTTGTTGACCTATCCAAAGAGTTCATTTCTTCTGTATTTGGCACATCCTTGTATCACATGGAACTATTCTGGTGGTTTATATGCTGTGCCTCACAGAAGGTGGGACCATAGCTTCCTCTTTGTATCACAGGGCTTAACAATGTGCTTGACGAGGAAAAGGCAGCTCCTGATGCTGGCTGAACTGAATTAACCCTTGGGCTTAGGACTGGCAGAGTAGATATCATCACTAAAAATGAGAAAGGAGAAACCTTATTCCCCCTTATTTGAAGCCAAAGCAAGTTTAGAATTTTTCAGAAAAAAATTCTGCTGGGAAACTTATAGAGGAAACAAACTATTTACAAGGCCTAGAAACTCCTGCAGCCTAAAAATAATTTTGAAAGAAAGATAAAAAAGAAAGAAATTAAACCTAATTAAAGCCTAACCCAAACTACTGAGGCTGATAACCTAAAAGGAGACGTCTACCATCTTAAGTCTGTCTAGAAAATTCCATCGAAAAGCCCCTATTTCTAGTCTTTGGGTTTCCTCTTTAAACTTCTACCTTCTGGGGAGCACTTGGGTGGCTCAGGTGGTTAAGCTCTGACCTTCGCTCACGTCATGATCTCACAATTCGTGGGTTCGAGCCCCTCATCAGGCTCTGCATTGACAGCTTGGAGCCTGGAGCCTGCTTCAGATTCTGTGTCTCCTCACTCTCTCTGCCCCTTCCCCGACTTGTGTTCTCTGTCTCTCTTCTCTCTCTCTCTCAAAAATAAATACGTATTAAAAAAATTATTTTAATATATATATATATAAACTTCTACCTTCAGCATTCTGTGTACCACTCTGTGAAGAGTTGGAATAACATGAAAGGAGCATTTCTGAAGATAATTTTAGGTAGACCACAGATGGACAGGTTTTATGCCAACTTATTTCAATGTATGTTAGGAAAAACTATAACTAGTACATCTAACCTGAAGTTTTAACAGCAGATATAAAATTCCTATTTACAACAAATTTAAGTTTAAAAGTTTATATTAAAAAAAAGTAAATAGATAAGGCAAAAATTGTTGAAGGTGATAGCTGAATGACTACTGGAAGATGTTGAAATGCTGAGTAAAACAATGGCCACTGAGTTTACCAGAATGGACAACTCGGGGGCATCTAGGGCACTCAGTATGTTATGCATCCGACTTTGGCTCAGGTCATGATCTCACAGTTCCTGAATTCGAGCCCCGTGTTGGGCTGTGGGCTGACAGCTCAGAGCACACACACACACACACACACGCACACACGCACACGCACGCGCGCGCGCACACACACACACACACACACACACACACTCATTCACACACAGACACACGCTGGACAAGTCTATACTTTCAGAGGTGTGTGGATGATCTCTCAAGCCATTCTCCCCCCAGTTCAGTGTGTTGCAGACACAGCACAGCACTGTCTCTCCCTTCAATCTTCAGGCTGCATTTGGCCCAGCTCAGAGCATAGCATTTTCTTTTTTTTTATTTTTTTTATTTTTTAATATATGAAATTTACTGTCAAATTGGTTTCCATACAACACCCAGTGCTCATCCCAAAAGGTGCCCTCCTCAATACCCATCACCCACCCTGCCCTCCCTCCCACCCCCCATCAACCCTCAGTTTGTTCTCAGTTTTTAACAGTCTCTTATGCTTTGGCTCTCTCCCACTCTAACCTCTTTTTTTTTTTTTTTTCCTTCCCCTCCCCCATGGGTTTCTGTTACGTTTCTCAGGATCCACATAAGAGTGAAACCATATGGTATCTGTCTTTCTCTGTATGGCTTATTTCACTTAGCATAACACTCTCCAGTTCCATCCATGTTGCTACAAAAGGCCATATTTCATTTTTTCTCATTGCCACGTAGTATTCCATTGTGTATATAAACCACAATTTCTTTATCCATTCATCAGTTGATGGACATTTAGGCTCTTTCCATAATTTGGCTATTGTTGAGAGTGCTGGAGCATAGCATTTTCAATACGGCAAAATCACGAGCAACCCTCAGCAGGTGCCGCTAATATTTCAGTTTACCCATAGTTCCAATTCTCAGGATAGTTCTGAATGACTCTCCTGAGCCTCATTTCCCCTAAAGTCTTTCTCTTCTCCTATAACACACTAACTTTCCTTATCCAGCTTTTCTTCCCATTCTTTTGTCTCACTCAACACAGCTCGGAAAGCAAAACATTCCTAAATTTTGACCTAATCAATGACTATAATATACTGTAGTCATTTAAGAATTAACCTGTCACTACCAGATAATTGAGACAGCAATTTAATCATCTCCACCCTGCTTATATCCGTAGCAGTCCAAAGTTTGACATTATGCTTAGGCCAAGCCAAATAACACAACAGGTGTCTAAGAAGATGCCTGAATTCTAATTATTTTAAGTAGGTCCTCACAAAGCAACAATAAGCCTAAAATTATTTTGCTTTAATCCTGGTTCCAACAATCCACTGCAACTGTTATGGTTACTGACACACAGAGAAATTTTGTGTAAAATGCTTTTCACACATTTGATCTTTTACTTTATGATAACTTAATATTACAAACAGTATTTAGAGTTGGTGTCTACTGATACTCTAACAGTATCTTACAGGCAAAACTAGAACCCAATCTCTTAAATGCTAAGCCAACATTCTTTTCTTTAATGAAATTTTTAACAATATTCAGTGACATTAAAAGTTCCATTTTTGCCATCCTTACACAAAGCAAGCACAGAAAGAATATGCTGAGAAGAAAAAGAACTAGAAACTAGACTAGTAACATCGAGTTTCAAAAATGAAGGTTTCCAAATGGTTGGGACAGTTTATAAATGAAACACATGATGATACAAAAGGTCTTTCAATTTCCTTGGCTTCAGAAAATGTAGAAAGTATAAGGATTGAAGACTGGGATTACCCTGTAGAAAGTAAAACATGTCCCAAATTAAGATGGATTAAAAACACTCTTACATTATGATTAACACCGGGCCTGGAGCTGGGCAGACATGAGTATAAACCCCTGCTCTGCTGTCTGCTAGTTTTGATTAACTGACTCCTGCTCTCAAAGTCTCCATTCTCTCATCCATCAATGATCCCAACTTCACAGAGTGATTAAATATTATGTGATGCACTTCACATAGAACCTGACATGAAGGAAGGGCTCTATAAATAATTTTTCTAATGTTTATTTATTTTTGAGGGTGGGGAGAGAGACAAGGAGACATAATCTGAAACAGGCTCCAGGCTCTGAGCTGTCAGCACAGGTCTCGAACCCGGGAACTGAGATCATGACCTGAGCCGAAGTCAGACGCTTAACCGACTGAGCCACCAGGCACCCCAGAGCTCTATAAATATTTTTAATAAAAGGGAAGAAGTTTGGGGCATGCAAGGTTATATTAATCCATCCATAAAAGTTTTTTTGAAAGAAAAAGGAGCAAAAGAAGGAGAATCACAGATATTAACTGAGTGAGCAAGGTCAAGCGCTTGTTAGAAACTTAGCTGAAACTCAAACACAATGCTCCTGACTCTAACACATATTTCATTAGCTCGCTCAATACTCACTGGAAAAAAATGAATATAACCCTTGAGATTTTTAAGTACTGGGCAGGGGTTTGGCCCTCAAAGAAAAGAATAATGATTAAATAAATGATTATCTGAGTTTGACTGCCTCCCAAGGTCTGTAATTCTTGGTGTATAAAAGGTGACTGCTTCTTACTGTATTCTTTCAAAAGGGCCAGTATATAACAGGGACTAGAAAAGAAAATCTCTGGCTGGGGAGTGTTTCCTAGTAACAAATTTATATGACTGAAGGGATGCGTGAGTACTTGGGAGACATCTGTTGCCACTGCCTGAGTTGATAAGACCCTAACCTCAAGGGTCTGCTGTTGGCTCAGGCAATGTCATCAGTATTCCAGCTGATCATCCTGGGATGTGCTATCTGATGATAATAAAACTAAAACCCTTCTCTCCCAGGATATCAGTGCATTCATTCATAAGAAATACAACCATCAGTCAGATTGGGAGATATTTTCTGACTTCATCAGAAATGTACACAAGGAGTAAAATTATTAGATAATTGCTGGGGGAGAGGCCCTGGGATTGGGGTAACTCAACCAGTCAGGAGCATAATTTGCTTGAAAGGATGCTGTGTTGTCAGCATATATCACAGATGCCCTTGGGATATCATTAAGAACAAAAAGTTTTTAATTGAATCATTTAGGAAAGAAGAGCAAAATATACATGTCCCACAGCTCCTGCCACCAAGCCCATCAAGCTCAGCTCAAGAGTACTGGCTCCAGTTTGCTCAAGCCAATGGATGGGCCCAGCAGTCAGTTAGTTACGTGATTAGGACAAATACCTCCCACAGTAGAACTGGATGTGCCCATATCCATGAAGGGCTAAAGCAGTCCTGCTGACCAGACAACAGAACACTCTTCCTTGGAAAATGTATAGACACTGTAGAAGTCAGCAATTCTTTCTCGTGTGTTCTTCCACTGAAAACCAAGTTCCCTCATTTTTAGGCCTCTAATTGGGTTTTAGGCAACTCTGATGCCCTGAGAGCACTAACGTATTGTAACAGAGCCGCACATTTCCCTCTCTGATCTATTTTGGGATTTAACTCTCAGAGAAACCTATTTCCAAGTATTTGAGAAACAACTTGCTGTGGTCTCACACACACTACTCCACTGTTTCCATGGATTTTTTAACTAATGGAATGTACATATTTTTAAGGTTCTCCTTACTTGTCTATTTCAATTTTTATTAAATGTATAATTTGGATAATTTTTTGAAAAATAATTTTACCTCTATCAAAATAAAACCTTATATGTCCTTCATAAGTTTCTGTAGTGAAATAAATCTAACATTATTCTTACATACATCAAATCCTAAGAAAACATATGGTTTTGGTACTATACAATCATTCCCTAAAATTATACTCCCTGATGTGTAAAGCCTATAGACTCAGCCAAAAAAGAAAAATTTAAAAACCAAGGGCTCTTAATCAAATTGAAAGTTCCTTTTACTGAGGGCTTATTGTTTTCCTTATTTAGGATGAAATGAAATATATCTCCCCAAAAAGTCATTTCTAAACAAAAATCCGCGATATGAAATTACAGCATATGGAACCCCTAAGAATTTACACGCACTACTGAGGGAGTAATTACAACCCTGAACCCACACAGCAAAACCACACCATGTATAATCATGGCACACATCACCTTCATGCTCAACACTGGAGGAACTTGAAGTTAGGTTTGTAAGTTAAGTGCAGCTCTGTGCAGTCCAACACTGTCCCCAGGAAAGTGTTTGTGAAGATAACACATTTCCTCACAATATAATCTGGACCTCACTTCTTTCTTAGGCCAACAATGATAACTATAACTTTCTTCTGTGAGAATGGTTAACCGAAATTATGTTTAAAATGAAGGCTCCAGATCCCATTCACCAGAGGGCTACTTGAGTAAGTAATTTAGTGGTTCTCAAACTGAAGGCATCATTTAGCAGTAGAGTTCTGTCTGCCTGGTGCACCTTACCACAAAACTAAGAACCATTAAGATCCAGCTTTCGGGGCACCTGGCTGGCTCAGTCGGTAGAGTACGTGACTCTCGATCTCAGAGTTGTGAGTTCAAGCCCCATGATGGGCATAGAGCTTACTTTAAAAAACAAATAAATGAAGGTATTACCTAAATAAGTAAGTGAATAAGTCAGATCCAGCTTTTGAGAGCATGGCTGTCTTACAGAAAATAGAAAGAAAGTAAAATCTGTACTTTCACGGAGGCAAAGTGAAAGCAGGGTAGAGGTGTGGTGGAGGATCTACAAATCACTTGGGAGAACACTAAAGTAGCTAATTTTGCTTACAAAGAGGAAATGAAATGGTTATACTTTTTTAAAAGTTGTACTTATTTAAGTAATCTCTGCATCCATTGTGGGGCTCAAACTCATGACCCTGAGACCAAGAGTTGCATGCTCCTCTGACTGAGCCAGCCAGGAGTCCCCAAACGGTTCTACTTTCTAAGCTATAAGTCAGTTGTAGTTTATCTAGCAGTCTAACAACTGGACATCTTCTAATTGATACCTCTTCATTACAATTTTGATTTTCTTTAAAAAAAATTTTTTTTAACGTTCATTTAATTTTGAGAGAGAGAGAGAGAGAGAGCGAGCAGAAGAGGGGCAGAGAGAGAGGGAGACACAGAATCCGAAGCAGGCTCCAGGCTCTGAGCTGTCAGCACAGAGCCCAACGCAGGGCTTGAACTCATGAACCATGAGATCATGACCTGAGCCCAAGTTGGACACTTAACCAACTGAGCTACCCAGGCACCCCTTGATTGATTTTAATGATGGTATTGGAATGCCATGTCCTACAGTATTTTCAGAACTTTTTACTCTGATACTATTTTCAGAATAATATAATGCTGAGTATAATTAACTGTATTTCTTTTTGGTATTCCAAAACTTTTAAGAAGTAGTAACTTATGAACATGAAGTTTTCCAATGCACTTTTTTCCACAACTGGAATATCCATGTAGGGGCTGAGAATTACTTGTAAACATTAATTAATTAACTCAGTTATGTATTGAGCAGCTATTAAATCAAAGAACCATCCTAGGCATGGGGTAAAAACTAAACAAGACGGGTGCCCAGGTGGCTCAGTTGGTTGAGTCACTGACTCTTGATTTGGGTTGGGGTCACGATTCCCGCGTTGTGGGATCAATCCCCACACCAGGCTCTGCACTGAGTGTGGAGTCTGCTTAACATTCTCTCTCTTTCAGGGCACCTACGTGGCTCAGTCGGTTGAGCTGTGAGTTCAAGCCCTGCATCAGGCTCACTGTTGTCAGTGCAGACCCCACTTCAGATCCTCTGTCCCCCTCTCTCACTGTCCCTCCCCTGCTTGTGCTCTCTCTCTCTCTCAAAAATAAATAAACATTAAAAAAAGATTCTCTCTCCCTCCTCTGCCCCTCTCCCCGCTGCTCACATACTCTCTCTTTCCAAAAAAAACAAAAAACAAAAAACAAACCAAAAAAATGTAAACAAGAAAAACTATGCTCTTCACTTAATAACTATAGGATAAAAATCTAAGAAAATGATGTTTCTGAGTTGTGTTTTTTTAACTTCAGAGCTTATATTACTCTGACAATAAAGATGAATAGAATTCTCCCTTAGTCCAACATAATTTATTTAACTGATTATTGACTATACCTGGTCCAAAAAGAAAAAAAAAATCTTTTTTTTTTTCCAAAATTTTTCTCAACAGTAAGTAATCAAAGCTTTCCTGGAAGGGTATGAAAAACCACCTATGGCCTTCCCAGCAATAGCTTTAACCATGAAAACACTCTTTTCTGGCATTACTAGCTAAAAATATAAAGCATAGAAAGGAAGATAAAGATACCGAAGCCCATGGCTGAATGCAACTGCTTATAGCTTCAAATAACAATTAAACTAAACCATAAATACTCATGAAAACTAAAATACAATTTTTCTTCTTGCCATAGATTGATGACGGCAGACTGGTGAGGTGGCTAAGAGGGGTATCAGAGTGGCCTTGGTTTACTGCTCTGTGACTCTGGACAAGTCAACTATAACTATCTAAAAACCTAGTCCCTTATTTCAAATGAAGATAAAAATAGTATTTGTGTCATATAACAGTTGGGAGATTAAATAACACCTATAAAGCATTTATCACTTTCTGGTAAGAGTTCCCCCAAAATACTTGTCCATCACCATTCACCTCAGAACATGATTAGTGGCTGAGCACCTGGGTGGCTCAGTCATTAAGCATTTGACTGGCTCAGATGATGATCTCACAGTTCGTGAGTTCAAGTCCCACACCGGGTGTGCTCGAGCCCTGCTTAGGGTGAGCTTGAGCCCCGTTTCAGGTGAGCCCCACTACTCTCTCTCTCCTCCTCCCTCTCTCTTTCTGCCCTCCTGGTATATTCTCTTTCTCTCTCTCTCTCAATCTGGCTTTCGCTCACTTGCACCTTCTCTCTCTCTCTCAAAAAAAAAAAAAAAAAAAAAAAAAAAAAGGAAAGAACGTGATTGGTGGCTGTGGGCACAAGTTGGAACCAGACTTCCAAGGTCTGAATGAATCCCAGCACCACCACAGCCCTAGCTATGCCCCTGTTTTCTCTTCTGTAAACTGGATAATACCTTCCTCATAGGGTTTCTGTGATCTTTAAGTAGCTGATTTACTTAAAACATTAAAAGGGTGTCTAGGATTTAGGAGGTGTTCTGTAAGTGCTAGCAGTCATCATCTTCTTATCGATGAGACTGCCAAGGTCAGTCCAACTGAGAGAGAGCAAGGGGGCCATGGCAGCAGGAGGAAACGCTCACAGAACTAACACACGAAGAATGTTATTTTTAAAATAGGTACAATGCATTGTGTGTTCAGAATCTTGCAGAGTCATCAGGAGCCTAAAAATATCAAAATATTTTGACAAATATAAAGTATGTGAAGCCAAGAGGTTTCTCCTTCCTGCTCAACTGCACATTTACAATTTTTAGGCGACATATTCCAAGTAACTGAACACATCTGAGAAGAAAAGAAATCTTCAAATCTAACACAATTTCTTCATCAACCAATATTTATATAGAGAGATAAAGCTTACAGATATACCATAATGACACATGTGTTTACAGTCAGAAAAACACCCTAAACATAGAAACCCCAGTCTTGATGAAATTTAAAAGATGAAAAGAATCACTTCTAAACCTAAATACAACTTCAAAAATCTGATGTTTGATTGAAATACATTTTCTACTTCCCTTAAATGGCAATATGCATTAACTTTCAGTTGATAATGTAATTCCTTGAATTTGTGGATAAAACTACCTTTAATTCTGTGACCAACGCTCCCCTTTGATTTTTAGGTATGTGACTTCCTTTCTTACCATTTGTGATGGTTAATTTTATATGTCAACTTGACTGGCCATTTCTGGATCGTCTGTGATGGGGTTTCCACGAAAGTTAGCATTTGAGTAGACCAAGTAAACGAGACTGTTGTCTTTGATGTGGCTGAGCCTTGGTCAATCCACTGAGGGTCTGAACCGAACAAAAAGGTAGAGGAAGGGAGAATTCATTCTCATTCGTGTGCACACTCGCTCTCCTGCTCTCTTGTCTGCCCACCTGCCTGAGCTGGGCCATCAGCCTTCTCCTGTCCCTGGACTGGGGTTGCACAACCAGCCTTCCTCGGCTCCAGCTTGCAGACAGCAGTTCATGGAACTTCTCCAGAGTTGAATGAACCAATTCCTCTGCCTCGACATTAACTTCAGGGCTACCTTCTTCCTTTCCACCTCTTCCCTGATCTTAGTCAATACCACATGTACCTGCAGGTTCATTCTTCTAGTAAACTTCTGTATCTGCAAACTTCTGTGGAATGAGTCATGACATCAATTATAGATTCTCAGGCTAAGTACCACAAAACACATTTAACCTCTCACGTGTAATCTACTTAGTTTCACTCATTTATGAATTTAGCTAAGACTGTATATTTTGGGTATGTCCTTATATCATTCTCCTCCAAGATCAGGTCCTAGAGGTTTACCCTCTAATGATAATGACTCTAAGAAACACTAATACCATGTTCAAAGCCCTACCACACTATGCAGGAATGGGTTAACTCAATAGGCCTGCTGCTCAAACCCTACAAAATTTCTAAGAAAGGCCTGTCTTCAGGATTGGCCCTTGTCTGGCTCATAGGAGATGAGCTCTGAGCCTTTGTAATATTTTGCCTGATAAAAAGCCTTTGTATACCTGAGGCCTCAGGCCATCTAGTACCAGCATGACCAGATGGTTTGTACTAACAATGTGACTTATGACAAACTCCTATCTTTGCTCTGAGGGGCTAGAGTCTGAAGAGCCGAAGTCAGCCAAGCCGGTACTGCACGTCTACATGACTGGACCCCAAGCTGGGGTGAGCTTCCCTGGCTGGCAACACTTTGCACCTGCTGTCCCATACTGTTGCCAGAGTACAACTCCACTGAGAGAGGACACCTGGAAGCCTGTGCCTGGTGTCTCCTGGACTTTGCCCCATGTACCATGTCCCTTTGCTGATTTTAATCTGTATCTTTGGCTTTGTTAAACCATATTCATGATTAAAACAGCTTCTTGTGAGTACTTTCTAGTGGATCACTGGGCCCAATGGTGGTCAGCGGGAAGCCCCCACCCAACCTTCTTTTTAGTCCTATCATCTAAATTCCCATTAGAATCATGAAAGTCTTGCCACACACTTTGCCCCATTAGAAAATGTGGTGATACTCTTCACCAAATCTTCTTTTTCACTCAACTTTTGCTGATTTTTTCTCCCCAGGAAAATGATTCTGTCTCTGTCCAAGGATGTTGCCGTTGAAGCACAGGACACAGCAGAATATACAGTGTTGTACTTACAGACCGCCTGAAA
This sequence comes from Panthera uncia, assembly GCF_023721935.1. Taxonomy (NCBI): domain Eukaryota; kingdom Metazoa; phylum Chordata; class Mammalia; order Carnivora; family Felidae; genus Panthera; species Panthera uncia. Next base: position 73,948,571 of record NW_026057580.1, on the reverse strand, counting down.
GCTTTAGGTAGTATCTAAAAAAAGAAATACACAGGGGCGCCTGGGTGGCTCAGTCAGTTGAACATCGGACTTCGGTTCAGGTCATGATCTTGCGGTTCGTGAGTTCGAACCCCACATCAGGCTCTGTGCTAATAGCTCAGAGCCTGGAGCCCGCTTTGGATTCTGTCTCCCACTCTCTCAGGCCCTACCCTGTTCACACTGTCTGTCTCTCTCTCTCCAAAATAAATATTTAAAAATATTAAAAAAAAAAAAAAAAACGAAATACACAGAAGTTAGGCAAAAAGCTTAAAAGAATTCCATGGAAAAGTAATTTGCTGGCATCAAACCCATAATTCCAGCATAATCAAAATTAAAATTTCATTTACTGGATACGTATATACATTCATGAATATGTCTACTGAGTATATACTGCAGAGTGATATTTTCTCGCTATATTTAAAGTTCTTTTTCATTCCTTACTTATATTCAAGCACTCTTCAATTTTTCCAACCTTCAAATACTCACCAATGACAAAATTTAATTTTTTCTTTTTACTGCCTTTCACATTCTCAACTATTTTTATATGTACTTTTTTTGATTCTCATTTTTGTCTCACAGATCATAGTTCTTTGGCACCAAAATCCCTGAGTACTTTCCAAATGTCCTCTCATGAATCATAATCAAAACTCAGAATACCACAGACTTGGTCTGTGAAACAATGATACATACATGTAATTAACCCAAAGATGCAGGCACTGTCTTCTCAGGACTTGCCCATCTCAGTTATTGGCAACCAATCCTGCCAGCAATTCAGGCCCAAACTCCCGCTCCTTCCCTTACCTACTCTGTCTCTATGTTTAAACCATCAGCCAATTTTGTTGACTCCATCCTCAAAATATACCCAGAATCCAGACACTTTCGCCACTGCCATAATGCCTAAGCCACACCATGTCTTGCCTGAATCACTGCAAAAGCTTCCAAACTAGTCTGCCTGACTTCACCCTTACCTCCCAATGGCCATTCTTAACACAGGAGCCAGAGCCATCCTTGTTTGATCACAATTCAGATTATGTCACTGCTCCATTTAAAACCCTCCAACGGCTTCCCCATCATTCAGAGTAAGAACCAAAGTGCTTACAATTGCTCTCAAGATACAACATGGCCTGGCCCCATTGCCTCTCTGCCTTCACAACCTACAGCTCTTTCTCTCTTTCCCCATTCTAGCCATGTGGCATCCTTGCTCTTCTGGTACACATGGGACACGCTCCCTCCTCGGCATCTGTGTGCTTGTTCTTTCTGCTTAGAACGCTACCCCCAGATATCTACATGGCTTGCTCTCTCACCTCCTTTAAGTTTTTGTTCAATGTCACCTTCTCAGTGAGGTTCGCTGTGTTCATTTTATTTAAGTCAATCATCACCATCCCCTAACTCCCTTCCGGGTTTTATTTTTTCTTTATAGCACTAATAATCTTCTAATCTACCATATAATTTACTTATTTCTTTTATGTGCCTAGCTCCTCCCTCTAGAATTAAGCTCCAGGGGATCACTTTGCTTCCTGCTATATCCCTAACACCTAGAAGAGTGCCCAGCTCTTAAGAAACATGCAAAGATCATTTACTGAATAGATTAACGTGTCAAGATGTAAACCTCTAAAAACTGAGGGATAATTATGTATATAATCATATAACTATACAAACATAACTACATATAGAGAAGTGATAAAATTCTTTGTGTACCAAGACAAACCCTTTGGAGGTAAAATGTACTACAACCTTGACCCTTTCAAGGTTACACAGGGCAATGATTACGGTTTACTGACAGCTGGCACCATAGTCGCTGCCTTCTCAACCCTCCCTTGAGCACAAAGCTCACACTATAAGTGAGAGGTACTGCTGTGCCCCTAAGTCTTGCCACGTCCTTGTTAAGGTGCCTGGCCCACCTCAGATCTCACTCCTCACCCAGAGGATCTCATTTGGTTTCCCAACAGTCCATGGATGGTTTGCATGGGTTTTTCTCAGAGCCTTTTTCTAAACGCCACCTCAAAACTTTCAGCCCATTTTACATGGGGTTAGACATTCCACCACTTTTCCCATCCACTCCTGCCCAGACCAGGCAGGCCTCTCCTTCCACTGGCTAGTTGTCTTGGTGCTAAGACTTTCACTGAGGTTGTTCTGTTTTGAAATTTAGAGTGATTCCCTTCATGTCCCTCCTTTTAACTATATTCCCAAAGATGATTATTATTATTATTTAATGGTTTGGTCTAAGGGCTTTATTAGTGCTATTTACAAATAAAAAAAAATTTCCTGTACTGCTGACGTTTCTTTTATCTGGAGAATTTAAAAGAATAAAGATGCTTTCTAATGAATTATTTCTTGTACACTTATACCACTCCTGTTATTTTGTGCTAAATATCTTATTATGGTGAGTTTCTATAGATATATAAAGTGTTACTGCTAGGAAACAATCTTTAAGGAAAAGAAAAGCTTTACTAAACTGCTGGAGACTCTGATAACTGGGCAGAAAAGAATAAGCACTGGCCACTGATCCACAGGCCAAAAAAAAAAAAGTGTCCTGCCAGAAATACCCCAAGTCAGAGCCTATAATATGGCCAGATATTTAACATTTGTGTCTGTACGTCCAAGGTCATGCATGCTTAACTGGATATCTTGGTGAATATTCAGTTGACTTGACTGTCTACATTTCATACTATCTTTAGCATCTGGGAATCTGGCCCCATTCTCCACATCTCCTAATCTACGCATATGCCTCTCATATCTGCCCTACCCATTTCACCCAATCTTGCTCACAGCCAGGTCCCACCTAGCTGTTTCTTTTGGTCAAACCTGATGGCATTCTCTTCGTTGAGCTGGATGCTGGAGAAAACTCCTTTTGTACTAATCTCATTTTGTAAACTTTCTTCTCAGGTCTAGTCCTAAATGAATGTGGAGGCTAGATGACCACTTGTCAGGCAATTCCTGAGTTAAATGAGGCAGGGGAGGGGGACCAGGTGTTCATTCTACCTCAATCCCAACTATAAACCTGAGGCATCAACTTCTATCTTACCTCTGCATATCTACCCACTCACTCATCTCCAGTTGACTCTTTAGTAAAATCCTTGCTGTTGATACTGTGGATTTTTGCCCCTTTCCAAAAGTATTCACTTCTTCCTTTATCACCTATACTTTGGGACAGTGATATATCTTTCAAATTTATAGGGAAGACTGAAATTATCCAGTGCAAGTATAATGTCCCTAAACTTATCTCTAATCCCCAAATGCAAAGAAGTCACAGAGACTGCCATGCTGAGAAGAAGAAAGAAATGCAAAAGATCCTTTCAGAAGACAGGGACATATTGATATCCCAAGGCTCTTTGTGACATGTGCATCACTGTGACTATTCAGGGAATGGTGCAGGTCTAAGGCAAAGAGGAGACAGAAGAGCCAATGAAAGCCTGTTGTTTCTCATATAGACCTACAGATTCTTCCCCTTTCCCACAATCCTTTTGGCACACCGTGGTCACCGTATGGTAGACTCAAAAGATCTGACTTGGAATCTGTTATGAGTTGAACCATGTCTTCTAAACGTTCACTAAGTAAAAGTCCTAATCCCCAGTACCTCAGAATGTGACCTTATTTGGAAACAGGGTTGTTGCAGATACAATTAAGATAAGGTCATACTGGAGTAGAATGGGCTCCTAATGCAATATGACTGGTATTTTTAAAAAAATAGGAAATTTGGAGACAGAGAGACACACAGGGAGAATGCCACATGACGATGAAGGTAGAGATAGGAGTGAAGTATTGCCAAGTCTAGGAACACCAAAGATTGACAGGAACCACCAGAAGCTAGCAGAAAGCCGTGGAATAGAGAGGCTCTTCCATGGCCTTCACAGGAACCAAACGGATCAACACCTTGATTCTGGACTTCTAGCCTCTAGAATTGTGAGACGATAAATTTCTGTTGTGAAAGCCACTCAGAAGCACTTTGTTACAGCAGCTCTACCAAACTAACATACAGTCCTAGCTCCACAATTCTCTCATTTCTAAAGTGGAGGTCGTATTTCTTATATCTGAACCAGAGGCTGCTATAAACAATAAATATATATAGCGCTTACCAAATGCCAGGAACCATGTTAAGTATTTCACATGGCTTAACTCATTTAATCTCACCACAGCCCATAATGTAGATACTAATATCATCCTCTTTTTACAGATGAGGAAACTGAGGCATAGGTGGTTGAGTTCATTACCCAAGGTCACATAGAAAGCAAAGGAGCTGAGAGAGAAACCCACAGTCTGACCATACTACCTACAAAACAAGTATCTTTGTAAACTACAAAATTCCTTATAAATTAAAGAATCACCATTATACCACTTTCCTACTCAAGAGCCTCTATTCCAACAACAAAACAAACAAATTTCTCATGCAAGAGCTTCCATAACCTAACACTTACCTACCTTCATTTTATCACTCATTTCTTCCCTATACAAATTCTCTCTTCACACTTACCTGCTCTTCCTTGAGTACAACTCACATTTTGTTCTTTATTCCCACTATCACTCTCTTTCATGGGGCTCCCCCTCTGTGCTGCTCCACACCCGACCTCTTTTCTTTTTCAAAGAACACAAGGTTCTTGATGAAGCCTTCCCTGGCAACTCCATCCATAAGTGGTCTCCCCTGTGGCCTCATACCTGCATTGTTCAATATTCTTTGAGAAATCAGAAATAATGCCAGCCAAGAAGATGCTTACACCATCTTAGAAGATGGCAAAAGAAATAAAATTTTTACACACACACCACTAAAATAATAAGGAGGATGTATGCAAGAGAATGACAAACTACTACTGAGATTTAGAGAAGTTAGCACATCTGGCTAGGGTGGAGAAAGAAGGATGTACTGAGAAGGGGGTACCTGAATTGGACCTAAAAAGGTGTCAATAAAAATGTCTATAGCTTTATATGTGTTTACTAATGTATGCATTTAGTACTAATTGGTCCTTTCCTATAGTGTCATGTACCACTGACTACATGCAATAGGACCTTCAAGAAGTACTTGTGGAAAACAATGAAAGAGTAGGTGCAGAATGAAGAAAGGAAAGAGAATGTTATAGAAGTGAACTCCCACGCTTCTCCCATGTTCTCCCCAACCTTCTCCTTTCTCAGCCACTCCCTTTCTCTGCTGACTCCTCTTCCAGTGCTGTGGTTCAGCTGCCCTGTTTATGATGCTTTCTCCCTTCCCCTTTTTGGCATAAAGTCCCCTGAGGCCCAATGCATTCTCTGCTCCTAGATGCGTATTCTCTGCCCGTGTAATCCTACAGCTCTCTCCTTCCTGCAATTCTACTGCATCCATTCGGCCCTTTCAGCACTTAGTTGTTCTCATAAAGTTTCATACTTGATTATCCTTCTCCAACCAGATTTTATAGCTCCCCAAGGCTGGAAACCCATGTCATATTTATTTTGTATGTTTCCCCTCTTTGCCTCCACACAGACGTCCCTTCAAACACAGAAGTACCTGGCAAATACTTGCTGAATGACTAAACCCTTTCAGTATTTCTATCGCTAAAGTATAATGCTCTTTCATCTAACTCTCCAGGTTCAAAAGTACACTGGAAGAAGTTATATATCAAAGCATTCATTCCTAAGTAACACAGACTTATCTCTTCTAAAACTTGCAATCACTGAACCAAACTTCAGTGGCTTCGCCAACAAAAAAAAAAGGTGTAGGCACACAAAGAAGGATCTGTTATATAACCACCCTGATGCTGCCAGCTCAATTCAGCTTCTTTAGGCACAGGATTTATCATTTTATGGCAATTTAGTAGTATAAATACTATACACATTGCTTCCCCAAGAAAGAGATACTGAGTGGACAAACTTAACCTGAAACTTGGAAGATGAAATCCAACAAGTAGAAGTGAAATTGAATTTGTAAAGTTCCCACGTTCCTACAGCAGATACTCAAAATACTATTAGTTAATTTGAATCTTATATGGAATAATTCTATACAAGTCACAGTAAGTCTAAAAATGTTAACGGTGAAAATCCTAGAACTCAAACATAGCACATGGTTATTAACATGTGATGAATCCAATCTGAACAATGCTGATTTTCTCAGAGGAAACAGAGGTGCTTAAAATTTCACACCAGTGTTTAAAAACATTTTTTAATGTTTATTTATTTTTGAGAGAGAGAGAGACAGACAGACAGAGTGCCAGCGGGGGAGGGGCAGAGAGAGAGAGGGGAGACACAGATTCTGAAGCAGGCTCCAGGCTCTGAGCTGTCAGCACAGAACCGAACACGGGGCTCAAACTCAACCAACGTGAGATCATGACCTGAGGCGAAGTAGGACACTTAACTGACTAAGCCACCCAGGCACCCCTAAATTTCACACTAATGTTTAAGAAAGGACAAATTGAGAGTATTGCATAAAAGCAACAGATTGATTCTTATTTTGCTCTCTACTTCTACTGGGTTTCTCAGTAGAATCAATAGGCTCTAACTTGTGGAAGACTTAAAAGTAAAGATAAAGGAGGGAGAGAAGAAATTAACCTTACCACCAAAGGGGCCAGCAAAAAGACACTTGCACCTAAGATAACTCTGCAGGTTTTTCAGTGCTTCCAAGAATCAGAGTTTTCTTTGAAAAGGGTCATGGTGAAAACATTTCAAAACTGCTTTAAAACCATGGGCTGTAAAAGTAAGTTGAAACACTTAATTCCAATTGCCTAAGACACTGACTTTGCTGGGCTTCACTTCTTGCCCAGTGACCCAATAATGGCTGAGAGTGCTTTTTCCAACACCTAACATTGCATCCAAATGAACCTGCTTTTAAGATAATTACATCTTAAGTACTAATTTTAATATCGAGAAAAAACAGAACCACCGGCCTGACACCACAGAATCAATTCTCTTGGAGATTCTATCTTCCTAAAGAAAAATGAAGTTCACATTCTGTTTTTATAAATACCATTATTATTTTTAACCATAAATACTGTAATAAGAAGTCTGGTAAATGAGAAAAGTTTCCAGACTCTTTCTGACATAGGCAACCTCTGTATTTTGACCAAATAACTGATGAATGCCCCATATGTTCCTGTGGCCACTACTGACAGTCTAGTTATACTATAAAAAATGGAGCAGAAAAACAGAAAAGATATTACTGAAAATCCCAAATGGAATACTAGAGTCTGATGCCAAAATCTTTTAAGGTTTTCTAGATTAAAAAAGAAGTGTGGGGAAAACTGACCTGTTTGGGGGAGAACAGATTAAGCAGAGAGAAGAGGAATTTTCAGATATTATAATGTGTACCTGAAAAAGGCTGCAGGACTCTTACACATGATCAACATTTAGCCAGTGAGCAAATACTTTGTTCTAACAAACAAAAATGCTAAGTAGAAACTATGAAGGCAACTTGTGTTTCAAACACAAAAACTGACCATTTCTTCTATATTCCTATACTTAAATCCTTTTTAATTCCTATGATTTTCATATCCAGATGAGCCAAACTCATAAATTTAGAACCTGAGAAGACAAAAGCTAATATCCCTCCAGGACAGCCTCACTTAAATCTTTCTAAACACAGAAAAACTCAAAGGCCTCCTTCAGAAAGCCATTCTAAAGGTTAAAACATTCAGAAAAACTTCCCTGTATTTAGCATAAATCCCTCTTGATGCTTGCTGTAAGTCGATTTCCTCTATTTTTTCTTCAGGGAAGATGGAAAACAGCTGTTCAACATTCCCTTTCAGGCTACTTTTTCCTTCCGGCCAGGCCCATTCCCCCCCAGGGAGAAGTGTAAACACTGCAGGTGATTCCAAAATGCAGCTGGCCCCCAGGCTGCATGGTTGGTGAGTCTGGCCCCTTTTGTACCTCCTGGAATGATATCATTAAACAGCAAAGGCCCCAAGAAAAGTTCTTCACTAGAATTTGTGGAATTCTAGAAATCCATTACTTACAGTCTATTCTCAGTAGACTCTAACAATAAAAGTGCTGTTCAAGAAGAAAGAATTACAGTCAGAACTGTGAAGAAGGTAAGCAGTATTGTCCCGCAGCCAGGCTGTCTTCACTACTGCTCTACCGGTTGTGTCAGGGTGCTGAGTGTACCTTGGCAGGGGACACTTTTAAAGTACTTGGTGATTTTTATCATGCAATTCTTGAGTTTCTTGCCACTGACGCAACTTTCTGGATGCAAGCTAACTTTAGCAATGCAATAACCCTTTCCATACTTCAATCTAAGGGAGTACCCTAATTTTTTAAAATTTAATTTAAGGAAGCTCCACATCCAACGTGGGGCTTGAACTCACAGCCCTCAGATCAGAAGTCACACTCTCTACCGACTGAGCCAGCCAGGCGCCTAAGGGAGTATCCTAAATCAAAGTGTCAATCTGTAGTCTGTTACTTTTGTAAATCAGTAATTCCTGCTAGATTCACAACATAATCTGGAGATTACTATGTTTTACACTAAAATTTATATAACCAACCTAATGTTTTTACCTCCCACTTCATGAATTGCTAACAAATACCCCCATTTTTCTTGCAATAGCCATTAGACTCCCAACAGTAAAGCCAGTATATGGCCTGTGTACTTCATCAATAAAAATATTATAGACCCACAAGCTTGGTAAGCCCATTTCCTTTACAAATTCCTTTTAAGAGTTATGAAATGCTGATTCAACTTTGTTGTGGTATAACATCTGCATGCATTAAGTGCCTTTTCCTTAGTAGCTAAGTTTGTTACACATGAGAAAAATGCAGAAGCATTGATTTAATCAACAAATACAAATTTACAACGCTAAGCCATCTGCGTATGCAATGAATATTTCAAATAGAAAGATTTCAATGACAGCAATTTAACTGAATGCGGACCTATTCAATTTCTATTAAAAGAGCAATGTGTACCATTTTAAACACACACAGGGAATCCTACTAGGTTTATCTTGCTACTTTTTTCACATTAACTGGGGGAAAGAGAGGCACTATTAATTCCTTAAATAATATGAAAAAACTTTGGTGGGGTTGGGGGGCACCTGGGTGGCTCAGTCTGATGTCTGCTCAGGTCATGATCTCACAGTTCATGGGTTTGAGCTCCACATCAGGCTCTCTGCTGTCAGCACGGAGCCTGCTTCAGATCCTCTGTCCCCTCCATCGCTCTCTGCCCCTCCCCTACTGGTTCTCTCTCTCTTTCTTTCTTTCAAAAGAAATAATAAACTTAAAAAAAAATTTTTTTGGCATGCAGACATATACGTTCAGTTGCAAACTCTCTCTGACCCTGTCTAGTACAAAGCAGACGGACACAAATAACCTACAGTGGATACGTCATGTATATGTTAATTAACTGTATATATGCCTTCTATTTTTTAAAAACAGGACCATACTTACCTGATGGTTATAACCATTCCCAAATATAAAATGTCAAACAAACTACACTTATTATCAGTATGTTTATAGTTCTACATATTACTGAAGAGGCAAATTCTGTTCTTTCAGGAATTGTTTACTAACATTTGAAGACACCAAGTTCATGCTTACAGAATCTCTCAAAGGAGTTGAAACAACTAGAAGGAAATCCAGTGGTAATCTTAACACACATTAAAACTCACAGTGTTATTCTGAATTAAGAACTGAACAAACTATTTTATTCAAGAAATAAACAGATGGCTTCAACTCTCTTTTCTTCTCTTGCCAAATTAAAATCATTCCCTTTTCTCCTTTGTGATCTCCACCAGGCTCTGCGAACACTCTGCCTCCTGCAGGTTTATACTCTTCTGGGCGTCTGAAAGAGGATCTGGATTCCACACCCTCAACAGGCTGGAGCTTGCCTTGAGAGGCAGGAGCAAGCCACGCCATGGGTAAAGCACCCAAAGACCTGAAGTCAGCTAATGAGGACTGAGCGGTGAGCCTAGGGCTCTGCAGGAATTCGAGAATTAGAAGAGAATTCCATTCCCACAATGGAATCCTTACAAAGCCCAGAGTGGAAGTGGAGGGAGCTGTAGGAAGGGGATCTGTAAAAGGCCAGTGTACAGAAGTCTGGAAAGCGCATAAGCATTTGACAGGAGCTGACAGTCCCTGGACAGTAGTGAGTAGTAAAGGAGATAATAAACTAGATCTGTAGGAAAATGAAATGTAAGAGTCTTTAATAACATGCACTTGGAGTCATAAAGGAGCAAAGCAGAATTAAATGCGCAACATAGTTTCCTCTCATATTTAAGGTAGACCACTAATTACTTGTAAAATGATTGACAAGTCTCTTACCCTCACAGTACTTCCATTTCCACACCCCTAAAATGAGGATAAGACACCTGCTCTATATCACTCCCCATTTCCACTATGCTAAAATATGAAAATGTAAGATTTGAAAAAAATTTTAAAGTACTAAGCGATTTTTAAATGCAAGTATTAGTATAGCCATATGATCTATCAGGGACTCTTCCGTTCCTTCAATTGTCTACACACATATGAATTTGTAAGCAAGAATTTATTAATCCTAATGGCCCCTCTTGACCTAATACATTCCACTCGTTTGAATCTTTTCTGTAACACTTCTCCACTGCGAGCTAACCAAACCAATCTTCTATACGAGACCAGAAGTTCCTAAACACTAAGTTTAGATGGGCCAGAATATGGGACTGAGTTTATTCGGTAACAGATTTTCTTCAAAGAACAATTACTTCAATTAAAGATATTATCCACTTAATGCAGAGTTTAATTTTTAAAAGGGAATTTCCTCTTAGAATTGGGCATTAGAGTTGGCAAGACTTTGAAATTCATCCATTTCCAATTATTGCTGTCACCAAATGGACGCATGGATCAGTGCCTCAGGAATCTGGGATTTTTAATCTCTATTTCCTATTCTGCCACTACTAACTCACCAAATGAATTGCATGGGGGAAATAATTTCTCTTTATGGTGCTCTGGGCTTATACACTTGCCTAATTGCTGTGTTGGGCACTGATTCTAGGTTTAGAGAATTTTATTGTGTCATCCAAACATCTGCTGGTAATTTGGTGACCCCCAGTTAGGGGAAGATAATGTAATTCCAAGATGAGAAAACCCTAAGGCATCAGTAACAAGAACTGTTCTGTCCTCTGTTTGCACACACTCCTTCAGAAGGCTGATGCCCATCGAACCTCATCACGTGCCCTACCCAATCCTTCAGAATAGTAAAGGTCCAGCCCCTTTCAGTACATGAAATACCAATATCCACCATGATGATGTTCTTCACCTCCTCAGAGACCTGCCACAAACACATCCCAGGACAATAACAGTATTTCTCTGTTTCACTGGGGAGGAAGGGTTGAAAAAGAGTAAGAATACCAATTATATTTTAGACTCAAATAATTCATATATGCTGTAATGATGAAATGCTAGTCTTTTACTAGTTCTTTACCCCCTTTGAAAACATTGATTACTGATATACTGAAATGTAAATTTAAATATTTTATCCTTTATTCCTTTCCAATCATTGCTGTAATTGTAATACTGAATGGGAATAATGTAATATCATTCACACAACACAGTGTGATCCAAAGCAGTACAAATAAATACCAAAATAATCCACTAAAGAGTACATTAAGATATATATAAATATTTTATTATGTAATTGCAGAATGCATTTTCACCTATGATACAAAACACTTTTTCAGAAATTAAATAATCTTTAAAAAAAAAGCACAGCAGGGGAGGGTGCCTCGGTGGCTCAGTTAGCTGAGTGTCTGACTCTTGATTTTGGCTCAGGTCATGATCCCAGGGTCATGGGATCAAGACCCACATCAGGCTCAGTGCTGAATGTGGTGCCTGCTTGGGATTCTTCCTCTCCTTCACTCAAGGGCAAGCATACACACACACACTCTCTCTCTCTCTCTCTCTCTCATTCTCTAATTAAAATAAATAACAGACAAACAAAAACAAGCACTGGAGGAGGAAGGACATCTGTAAAGTTAAGAACTTCATGGATGACCACCATGTCCCCTCCAGGCAGCACTGCAAGATACTGAGTAGCCAGACCACAAATCTCATTGAAAACCTGTATTTGCTAATCTGTGGACTAATTTTATAAATACTAAAGTAGTTGCTCACATAAATGTTAGTCACTATAATGGTCCTGACCTCATGTGGCCAACCCAGCTGACTTCTCACCAGGTGTCTGCCCACACTAGGCCCCTAACCTCAGAGGGAGGAACATTAAACAGCTTTCACCCAGCAGAACCAGCAAAATCCTAATAATCCTCAGGGTGGCAAAGGCCTATACTGTGTTTGTTGCAAATTTCCCTTTTTGTCCAAATTCCTTTTTTTTTTTTTTTTTTTTGGAGAACTCCCTTTTATTTGATGACTGTACTATCAATAGTTATTAATCTGAATGTAAAAATGTACTTTGCAGGCCACTGTTTTTATTTAATTAACCAAAAATTGATGAAACTGATACTGACATGAAATGCCCATCAATGGACAATGAAACTTCCCAAGCTCAAACTCTCAGATGCTTTTTATTTATGTTTTCTCCCTTCCCACGTTGGAAGCTTCAGGAGGATTAGGGCAGTTTCTTATACATCTCTGTATATCCCCTCAATTACCAGCAGTGTCTTGCACTTTTTGCTGTACTCACACAAAGGGGTCACTAGATGCTGGAGGCATTAAATTTCATCTTTTCTCCATTTATACTAAAACACATCTAACCTACACACTTCATAAAAGGACTTGTGCCTGTATGGTGAACTTGAAAGAAAAAAGTTAACACATGACAGACAAATGGTCAGATAATCCTGTATTTTATTCTTTCATGAGCATTACATTTTTGTGATCCCATTTTGGGAGTACTGTCTGAACATTCTACCAAATATTGCACATATAGCATTTCAGAGGTTATCACTTACTAAGACATTTAAAAAAAAAAAAAAAATGAAGAGGACTCCCGAAAAATTAAATGCTGTCAAAATTCTAAGTGAGAACGTCCATTCTCAAATTTAATGTATCATTAACTAAGCCATGACTAACAACAACAAATTTAAGAACTTCATTACACGAAGATCCCTAGAAATTAAAAGTGTCACTTCCTGACCTAAGGAATTCCAGGTAAAGTAGGCTCACCTCCTGCTTTTAAGCAGTGGATTTGGTTTCAACCTTTAATGCCAGCCGGCCAGCCTAAGCGGAGGCTGCTGCCTCAAATGAGCGATGAAAACGAGAAAGTTCTCGGGTCACAAACTTAGCTCGGATTCCAGCCGCGACAGATCTCGAGCCCATGTGGCATTGCTTACAGAGCTTCCCAGCCTGTGAGTCAGGCGTCCCACCACCACCACCACCACCAGGAGCTGCCTGCGAGTGAGGTTTACCCACAATTTCTCCCGGTTCGGGGGAGCCAAGCGGCGCTGGAATCCAGCATCTGGGGGGGGGGGGGGGGGGGGGGGGCGCTCGGGACAGGCTCCCCGGGCTTCCACAGCCGCACAGAGAGGCTACCCGCGCGGGGGTCCGCACACACGACAATCACCAACCCCTCCCCAACTAGCAGGGCACGCAGGGAAAGCAGGGCGCGAGGCTGTGCCACCCAGCTGGCCGAAGAAGCTGGAGCCCCGTGGGCTGGCCGGGCAATCGCGGCGCCGAGGCACCGAAAGCGATCTCGGGGTCCTCACCGTGCGCCGACTCTGCGCTGGGCGCTCAAGGGCTGGGAAGGGGCTAGGAGCTGCCCGGACGCGGGAAGCCCACGGCGCCGGCTCCACGCCTCGCGCGCCCTCCAGCAGCCCAGCCGCGCAGGGCCCGGGCGCGCAGCCCGCGCCGCTCCGCGCGGGGCAGGGGACGTGGCTTTCCGCCTCCCGCCGGCACCCTACGACCCGCCCGAGACCCCGGAAGAAAGATGAGCCGCGCGGGGCCCAGAACGGCGACCGCCGCCGCCCCTCCGCTTACCGCTCCCCGCCGCGGCTTCGTCCTCCCGGGCGTCGCCTCCCCAGCCTCGGCCCCGGCTCCGCGGCCCCCTCACACCACGGCGCCCGGGCCCCCCGGCGCCCTCTGAGCCGAGCCCTCAGCGCGCCCGCAGCGCCTCGGGTGCCGGTGGGCGCCGCGCCACGGGATGCGCCGCTTCAGCCTCGGGCGGCGCTACTGCGAGCCGAGCGGGCGGGTGGGTGAGGGGTGTGGGCGAAGGAGGAGGAGGAGGGCGGGACGCGGCGGGCGCTGAGGCTCGGCTAGAGGGAGGAAACCGCAACGTCACCAGAACCCGGGGAGGCGAGATGGGGAGGGGGAAACGGGGACCCCCTTCCCCGCCGGACCCCGACCTCCGGCCCGCCCTCCTTCTTCTCCGCTCCTCCTCTCCTGGGACTCGCGGCTCGGCGCTGAGTTCGGCCTTCCCCTCCACTGGGGCCCCAACTCCAGGCACCCCTGCCTTGCCGGGCCTCTTTGGCTCCAACTTGCTCTCGTTTCTAAGTGACCCACACGTTTCGGGTTCGACTCTGGAATCGCCCCGAACAGAAAGATACTTTTGGAGGCCCAGAGGGGAGGAGCTGATGCTTCCGTCCAGCCCGGGGAAGGAAATCGAGGAAAACGCGGAGAACCTTGCTTACCCGGGCTGTTGCCCACTCCCTCCCCTTCTCCACAACAGTTACTCCTCCTTTCCTCCAGCATTTGGTTTTACTCTCAGGAGTAAGGGAGGAAATCACCTACTTAGACGCAGTTCTCCCCTTTAGCTGCACTAACGATCTTAAGATCACTAAAGCCGAAAGCACTGAACCCCGCAAACTGAACGGATTTTAATCATCAAAGGTAAAGGGGTCAGGGACAGAGCAGTTGTATGCAGTTTTTACCTTATCGCCCAGGCCCGCATGGCGGGGAGAGGGAGGGAGTAGGAAGGAGAGGACAGAGATCTCTTATCCAACAGTTTTTCAGGTGGAGGATTTATAACCTTAGTAGTAGTAGTCGTCGTCGTCGTCGTCGTCGTCGTCACAATCCCCCTTGGAGAAGTTTCCACTCTTTTCTTAAAGCAGCCACTGAGCGCAGCCTGGTCTAACCTGGCTCCAGGGAGGTGTTCTAAATGACCTAAGGCCTAACTTGCTTCCCTCCGTATTAGCGTGTAATCAAACCTACCAGAGCCAGGCTGTACAAAAGTGACAGATGTTTACCCATTCATTAGAATTGGAGATGTTTTACCTGAGAGCAGTGTCTTTTCTTCGTTCACTTCCAAGTGCTTTGTTTGAGCTCTAAAGGGCCACCTCCATTTCCCCTGTCCTCGCAGGTTCTCAAGACCTTCAGAGAAGTTTCCACCAGGCCACATTAGGAAAAAAAAGTGGATGTCTCCTCTTATGCTTCTCTTTTTCAGAAAATGCATATGAAGAGAGATTACTTACCAACAGGTCAAGAGGAAGTGGTTTTATTAAATTTTTAAATGTTCACACAGGTAAACCACTGTTTTGCATAAACTTCCAAAAGGTTTAAAGGTGACCTGTGGGGCTGAGGAGAAAGGACTTTCTAATTTAGATCTGGCTGTAATCTGGTTTAAATGCTTATCTTGCAGTTTCCTATCAGAGGACTTAGAAAACTGACTGCAGAGCTTCAGTTTCCTCATCTGTAATGTAGAGATACAATCCCTCCATTGAACCGTTATACCGAGGATACAATAAAAATAGCTAATATTTGAGAGTTACGACATGCCAGACACTGTGCTAAGGGATTTAAATGTATTAATTCAATTATTAGGATTAATTGTGAAAGTGCCTAGCTGTAAAAGGTAATCCAGAAGTTAATCTCCACTGATCTTCTCAAACTTGGGAGACACTTTAGAAAAAGCATCTGGTTTGATTTATTTAATTTCTCAACAAAGTAGTCATCTAGTTCAGTGTGTTTCCGACCTAGATCATTAAATTAGCAGAGGGGCTTTGATAAAAATACTTTTTTAATGAGGGCTCCATACCAAACCAATAAATCAGAATCTCTAGGGGTAGTATCTAAGCATAGGCATTTAAAATCTCTTCCCAGGTAATCATAATGTGCAACCAGGATTTAGAACTCTTCAAAAGTGTCAGTACCCGTTGTCATTTGCTCCCCTCTTCACCCCCAGTTTTGCCTTCAATTGATTGGAATCTGTTTCTGGATAACATCTACTCTTGCAAAGCCTGCCCCACACCCCCCACCCCATACAACAGGCCTCAAAGATCTGCCATTCTGGTGTTTTCCAGGAAGCATCTGGCACATCAGTTCCACAGAAGAGTGCTTCAGTGTGCCTAGGTACCTACCAACTCCATCAGCTCTTCCTCATCCTTTCTGAAAAGCTCTTGGAAGGCAGTTTCTTTTGTCATCGTCCCTCTCAAAATGTGACCCCAACAATAAATGCAAGGTTTCATCCCAAATAACACAGAGTAAAAAAATGGTTAATGGCTTTGTTCTAATTACGGTATTTCCTCAAGTAAATCCTGTGGGCTCATATGGCAGCAGTATTACCCTGATGACTCCTATATTACAATCCACTAAAATTCTGAAGCAGTCGTCTTTTTCACAACTGCCCAGAAACACACCTTCCTGACCTATACTCATTATTGCTGGTGTTCATCACTTAACATGTGATTGATTCCATTAAGTTCGATTGTGCTAAGTCAGGCCTCTTCTTCTAGCTTGTTGACATGTTGAATATCACTGATGTAATTGAGTAATTCTACCTTCCAATTTTGTCTTCTGCAAATTCGGTCTGTGTGCCGTGTCATCATTCAAGTCCTCATTCCCAGGCACTTTCCACTGCCAACTGACACTGAATCAGCACGCTGTTGATGAATATTCTCATCAATGGAGAATCCATGTGTTAATTATATTTTCTTTTGTCGTCCCAGAGCAGCAGCTAACGTGCATCTGTGTGTGGTGTCTTTGTGGAAATTAGTAAAAGTTACCCATCCTTACCCAGGCCAACAGATTAGGAAAAAGCAATTTCCACCACCCAGATACAGCTTAAACAACAGATGTGTTTTGTCTATTAGATGTCCTTGCTCTACTGGTGTAGCAATATTGTCAAAAAAAGGAAACAACTACTTAGTGAATTCTTGTTAACTTCTGGATTTCTTCCTTTTCTAAGTGCCCAGATACCATTTAAGAATTGGTTTATTAATTTTGTTCAAGATCTGTAAAAAGCCCCTTGTCTTGGCTTCAGGAATCTCGCGGCTTCTTTTTTGAAAATTGGAACTCTACTTCTCCATCTCCAGTCCTTTACTGTTCATCTCTCTCTGTGCTGATTTGAGATGAAAGTGATTATTTACAAACTCTTGGCTGAGATGTAATTTTTGGAGACGAGAAGTTAAGCTTTATAGAACTAGGTTATTTCCTCACAGATTCTTCACCTAAGTTTTCAAACTTTTCCAATGTTCATTTCACTCTTTCGGTTAAAGGATTATTTTTTTCATGATAAAGAAGAAAAAAGGAATGAGTTCTGTTTGTCATCTATCTCGAGTAGGTGCATTCCTTCTATGTTCTTTTTGTCTGAACAAAACAAAAAATATATATAAACAAAATAAACTGTATATATTTTTCTCCTTAGTTTATTTTTGGCTCTAGCCTAATGGACCCCAATTTTATGGGGCTGTTAAAAGTACATGGTTTATGTTCTCTTGTTTAATTCATTAAACTGAAATTTGCCCTTTAGGTTTTACTAACCAGCCAGCTGGTCCGTGACTGTACAATTGCCTCAGTCCTTGAAATGCTTCTTTTTTTCCTCCCTGAGGCCAAATTAATCTATTTGTAAAACCGCCTTATCCTACACCTAAAAGATTCATCCTTGAGTCACTGAAAAGGTGTGATCATTTTGGTTTGCTCCAGCCTGACTGCACTTGAGGTATACTTAGTAATAGTCTTCAGTTCCCCATTTCTGAGCATTCAGTCCTGGCCAAGACACCCACCAGATGTTTTCTCCAACCCCCCATACTCAGGCCTGCAGTCTCCCTGACTTGTCCAGTGCCAACCTGCCCCTCTCCATTACCTAGACTGTTCTCTTGCTACTGCTTCACCTCTAGATGACTCAAGCTTCCTGAACTTAGTTTTCATCAGTAAAACAAAACATTTACCTATGTTATTAATCATAACTGAGTGGCACCTTCTCCATCCTCAGTCACAATTTAAGGCTTTTATATATAATTCTTCTTCAGGTACGTATCTCCTGGCTTCACAATCTTCTAATAGATGAAGTATGCCAGCCACTTCCATATGTATCTCATTTTACCCTCACAGGCATTGATGTCAGCATTACTATGCCCATTTGAGTGGAAACAGGCTCAGAAAGTGGAAGTGAATTTCCCAAGCTATAAATGGCTCAGACCACATAGGATTAAGTTTTCTGGTGTCAAATACAGGCTCTTTCCACTAAATCCTTTGACCTGTACTAACTTCATATCTAAAACCCCACTTACGGTTTGAATGTCCTCAGGTGAAAGTTTTTCTCCATTCTCAACCGACTTTTGAAATAGATGATTTTTATATCACTGATTTGTTTTAAACCACCCACAGTGTCCCATACACCTACTAAGTTACAGCACTATTCTCTGAAATTAAACAAATGATTATTGATACTTGCCACACGAATGACTGAAATTAAGTTTTTTTTTTTGAGTCATGAAAAGAACCAAAAGTAGTTTAAGTATTTAATATTTTTCTTAAGCATGGCTTTTGAGAACTACAAAGAATGTTTAGAGTTTAGAAAGTTTAGAAAATGGATGTTTATTGAGGCTTGATTTAATTTGGTGATTCCTTATAGCAGGAGCTTGGACAGTATTTAATCTTCTTCTTTTTACCAAACTCTGGCTTCTTCTATTAATTTTTTTTTCAACGTTTTTTATTTATTTTTGGGACAGAGAGAGACAGAGCATGAACGGGGGAGGGGCAGAGAGAGAGGGAGACACAGAATCAGAAACAGGCTCCAGGCTCCGAGGCATCAGCCCAGAGCCCGACGCGGGGCTCGAACCCACGGACCGCGAGATCGTGACCTGGCTGAAGTCGGACGCTTAACCGACTGCGCCACCCAGGCGCCCCTGGCTTCTTCTAGAAAAGTGCAGTTAAGGAATTGCCTTAAGAAGGTTCTATTTATTTCTAAGTACTATTGTTGGAAATGCAGCCTGGGGAAGTAATACTTGATTTCAGTATTGGCTGAACTAGTTTAGTTGTTTTCAGATTGTTTCAAGTTTCTGCTGCCCAAGTACTAAAAAATAATAAAATACAATGAAACATTTAACAGCCAGGCTATTCAGGACTTTGTCTTCTGCCAAATGAGATTAACTGTATTAAGCAAAGAAAATCTTGGCTGTTTTGCATTTATAGTATCTTTCAGATGATCTTTTGGGTAATAGGAATAATTGCCAGTTTGCTGATGTTAAACCTAAATATGTAATCCAACGACATTTTCTATACCTTTTTTCTAACCTAACTCCAAAGAACAGATTGTTTCCTCTAGTTCTAGTTTTTATCATTTTTATAAATAATGCCATTTTGGAGTGGCCATTTTTGCTCTTCGTGGCCAAATGGAAAAATACTGGTGTTTTTAAAACATGCTAAAACAGCAAAATTTAAAAACCCAACTAAAGTCTAACAGAGAACCAGCATTTCTTAGAAGCACTAATCATCTATGCAAGAAAGAGGAACACTTGGAATAATCATATGTCAACCCTTTCATTTTCCAAAGAAACTGAGGTTAGCATAGGTGGTGATTGCCAGTTCCTGCTAATTACCGGTAGAGATGGGAAAAGAAGTCAGGCCTCCTGGTTCCTGGTTATGTGTTCTTTTTCCCACTTCTCTCTGCTGCATCATTGGCCAAGAAAATGTAACTAACTTCTCCTTTTGAGGTTCTTGTATTCTACATGAGCTGTGGCAATTTATTTAAAATTTTGATTTTGCATTCTTTCTATTAACAAAATGTGGATGCACAAGGAAAAATAAGCTTTATTTTTGGAGAAAATCAAATGTCTACTCAAATATAAATATAAATGGATGGCACCCTTTGTTTAAGCATTGTTAAACTAGATGCTGTATGTTACATTTCCCACTGACAAGTGGGTGAAATATGCTCATCACCACCTACTTAACAATTGCTATCTAACCAAGTTCCTGGCCTTGAGGTGAGATCCTCAATAAAGTTTAACCTCAGTAAAGTTTTACCTCAATAAAGTTTGAGTCATTTATCCTCATTACCTCACTATACCTGGAATTTTTAAGGCATTCAAAAGTTTTAACAAACTTTCATGTTTTTATTGCATGAACCAATTGTCTACATTTCCTGCTATTATACAAGAAGGATAATGCTAGATGGCAATGTTTCTATTCATAGTAGGCAGATTACCACTACAGTGTGAAGATCAGCCACATGTATGTACATCTATACACATATGTGTATACGTAATGCACACACACACATTTTATGATCAGTCATTAAGCATGTGTCAACAAATAGCAACTATTATGGAACACAGAACACAGAATACAACATTCTTGGATTGTACTGCAACGAAAAAGCCACTTAAAGTGAATCTGCCTGAATTAAACAAATTAAAGTTGTTTGGGGGAAATGAATGGGTCAATGC
This sequence comes from Panthera uncia, assembly GCF_023721935.1. NCBI lineage: Eukaryota > Metazoa > Chordata > Mammalia > Carnivora > Felidae > Panthera > Panthera uncia. The sequence continues at coordinate 73,928,079 of NW_026057580.1, read as the reverse complement.
TGGAAATGGAGAGTGTTGAGTTCTAGGACTAAATCTTTCACAATCCAGCATATGACCCCAGAAGAAATTTTTTCTCCTCCTATAAATCTGGAAAATTCAGCAATAGCATACATGATAACTAGGGCAAACCGCTTAACCTCTTTGAGTCTCGGTGTCCTTAGCTGTAAGTTAAAGCAATTGGCCTTGATCAGTGGTTCTCAGTCCTGTTTATATATCAGAACCACCCAGGAAACATTAAAAAATAATAACGTCCTGCACTACCCTCAGACAAATTGAAACAGAATTCCTGAGGGATGTGGCTTATGCTAGTAGTACTCCAAATGTGGTCTAAGGACCACCAGCATCAGCATTACTTGGTATATTAGTCAGTTTGGGCTGCCACAACAAAATGCCATAAACTGTGTGTCTTAAACAAGAGAAGTTTATTTCTCACAGTTTGTGGAGGCTAGAAAGTCCAAGATCAAGGTGCTGGCAAGTTCAGTTTCTGAGGGAGCTCTCTTTCGGTTTTCTCACATGTGTCCTCATGTGGCCTTTCCTTGGGGCATGCATGTATAGAAAGAGCTCTTTCTCTCTTCTTCTAAGGCCAATACTCCTATGGGATTATGACCCCACCTTTATGACCTCATATAAAGGTAATTTTCAAAGGTAATTCAGGTTAATTTATTTTTCTTTATATTTTTTTCTTTATTATTTGTATTATATTACAGTATTGTAATCATTTTTATATGAATATTTTTGGGTTGGAATTAATTTTTGGAATTAATCATCTGAGTTTCCATTATTTCTTATGGGGAAATTCGCTTTCATATACAAGTGCTTTAGATTACAAGCATGTTTCTGGAACAAGTTATGCACACAAACCAAGGTTTTACTGTATTTAGAAAATCTCACAAAGGTCATTCAACCATATAAATAAAGGAACTATGAGTATTTCTTAGTATTAAAACTTATGTTCTGAGTTATATAATTTTAAATTCTCTTTTGATACGAGGACATAAATGGCTAAAACTGTAGATGCCACTTCACTCACAAACTTATAATAATAGTTGTATACAAATGAAGTTTTAAAATATCTCAAATCACCAGAGGTATGACCAGTGAATTTAATTATGTCAGCACAAAAGTTAGCACATAAAAGTAGAAAACACAACCCCTTGATATTTTTTCTTTTCTCTTCCAGGCACATGAAACAGTTAAAAACTCAACAGTTAAAAACTTCAAACTCATCAGAGAGAGACAAGTAACTAACGAATGAAAACTAAAAATCTCCATAATAGTCCTAGGGTTTAATAGGAGAGTTATTAAGAATAGTATTTGAGGGACACCTGGGTGGCTCAGTCAGTTAAGCATCTGACTTCAGCTCAGGTCATGATCTCACAGTTTGTGAGTTTAAGATTCGCATTGGGTTCCATGCTAACAGCTTAGAGCCTAGAGCCTGCTTCAGATTCTGTCTCTGTCTCTCTGCTCCTTCCCCACTCGTGCTCTCTCTCTCTCAAAAATAAATAAAGATTAAAAAAAATATTTGAGTAGTTGGCTTAATTAGAATTCTGTTCTGATAAGGCTAAGGTGGGAACATTTCCTTTTTTTTTTTAATGTTTATTTATTTTGAGAGAGAATACACATGGGGGGGGGGGGGGCGGGCCACAGAGAGAGAATCCCAAGCAGACTCCACACTTTCACTAACCATGAGATCATGACCTGAGCCGAAATCAAGAGTCAGACACTTAACCCAGACACTTAACTGACTGAGCCACTCAGGAACCCTGATGGCAACATTTTCACACATATGAATATGTTAAATATCCATACTGGTGGTCACAAAGCAACTGGAGAGTTAACATCAAACTGATCCATCTACTCTGAAATCCATAGTCTGTTGGAAGGGGGCTAATGGTGTCACCTCTGTTTACAAGTCCTTCAAACACTAGCTTTCAAAGATTTTCTGCATCTTTAAATAAGTAAACATTACCAGGGAAATTATAAGTAAAATGCTAGAGTACATGTCGAAATGTAACTTTCTTTCCAAATGCAGATACAGGATAATATTCCTTCTCTATAAGCAAGTTTTTAAGTAAAACATAATTTGGTAGCGAGTTGTTTGAAAACAATGCTGCCACATGAATTCTGCTTTTATTGGATGCTGCTAAGAATGAACATGGCCTCACAATTTAACCTAAGAGATCTTGCTTCACAAGTCAAAGATATCATTTTATGAGGAAAGCAAGCTATATTAACACTTAGAACCACAGACAAGCTGAGATTAACCAATGCTTAAGGGAACAGGAAATATTATGGAATTTTGATTTGTAATAATATTGCAAAACTACCAGCCGTTTCCACTTAACTACATGACCTGTTATATATACTGTATTGAAATGAAAGATCTGTATCACAGTTTCTATTTTGAGTGTGAAAGAATAGTACTAACTTTTACATGTCCCTGAACTATCAGATGTCATTCTCTGAAAGCTAAGAAGCTTCTGAATGCCACTAATATGAAAACAGTATTTACTACATATAGGAAACAAAACCTATGACTATAGTAGCCAAACTAAAATTATAAATAGGAAGATATATTTAAATTTGATCATGATGGCTTATAACTACTGAAATCCACAAACTGATAACAATGGTTATTTTTAAATTTTTTAACGTTTATTTTTAAGAAACAGAGAGACACAGAGCATGAGCATGGGAGGGGTAGAGAGAAGGTGAGACACAGAATCCGAAGCAGGCTCCAGGCTCTGAGCTGTCAGCACAGAGCCCGACTTGGGGCTCAAACTCACAAACTGTGAGATCATGACCTGAGCCGGAGTCGGCTTCTCAACTGACTGAGCCACCCAGGTGCCCCAACAATGGTTATTTTCAAATTGTATTTTACTACTAGGAAGCTGAGCAAAATATACTGTTCATATTCAGTGAGGAAATTGTTAAAATACCATTGTAAACATAAAATTTTGTTTTTATTGCAAGAAGCATCGTCAGAACTGTATGTATTTTCTTAGTTCAGAAATCCATAAGCAAGTCTTATTTGCCAGCTTTACCAGAAACTGAAGCAGAATATGCCTGTGGCTTTCTTTTCCCAATTAGCAGAATAAATGTAATGAAGGATAAGTCAGAAAATGTAAGTAATTTTTGGCCTCCATATTTGTAGGTAATTTTTGTTGCTTTGATATTGAGATGGCAAATGATAGCTCAATTATTCTGGATCAACAATTTAAAAAGTACCATATTCTATATCCTGAGTGGGTGAGTGAAGTGTCAGAACTGTATAGGGAAGCAATATTTCTCATGATACCTTCTCCTTCTGCTTTTACATATTAGAAAGTTTTCACTTTAAATTTTTGTTAATGGTTTGGTAGTCCTGCTCAGAAGTATAAACAAGTCTCATTGGCTACTGATCTCCAAGCACATGCTTGAGGTATGATACATGAAAGACAGTATCGGCACAGGTGCCCAAACTTTTCTACAACATTTTTCATTTAATGCACTGTTGACAGTCTGTTCCCATCAAGGCAAGCCTTTTGAGGAGCTGACATTCTATTTGCCTCTTCTGCTGGATGGCATCGGTGGGGAGGAACATCAGCCAGGTTTGGCCCAGAGAACGTGGAGCCATCCAGGCAAAGGCCTCTGATAATTCATCAAAATGTCTAGAAGACTTAGTAATACCTCCTCTTTGTATGTCTCTACCCATAGCTTTAAAAGGCAAAAAAACAATATAGGAGTTGTGGGAGGAAGAGGTTGTGAAAGAAGGATGTCATCGCACCAGCAAACTTACAGGAAGTCTTCCCCTATTCAGTCTATCAAGAAATCCTAAGATTGTTACAAAGTCTAATAATCTATTTCTGATAGTTCCCCTGAGGCGGATTTTCTTCATGATTTTTAAAAATTTATTTAATTATTTTGAAAGAGAGAGAGGGGGAGAGAGAGAGAGAGAGAGAGAGAATCCCAAGTGGGCTCCCTACTGTCAGCACAGACCCGGATGTAGGGCTCGAACTCACAAACTGGGAGATCATGACCTGAGCCAAAACCAAGAGTCAGACGCTTAATTGACAGAGCCACCCAAGCACTCCTCTTCAAGTTTTTTGTTTGTTTGTTTGTTTGTTTGTTTGTTTTGGAGAGTGTGAGCAGGAGAGGGACAGAGAGTGGGGGACAGAGGATCTGAAGTGGGCTCTGTGCTGACAGGCTGACAGCAGCAAGCCGGATGTGGGGCTCCAACTCCTGAACTGGGAGATCAAGACCTGAGTCAGAGTCTGGCACTCAACCAACCGAGCTACCCAGGTGCCCCAAGCTTTTTTAAAGCTAAAAACTAATACAGATATACAGATGATAGACAGTAGATGATAGACAGATGATAAAGATATATACATAGATATGTATAAAACAAAGGTCTAGAAACCAATATTTATATTTTTTTGTTTTAGTGTATTTCATTTAAAAACAGATTCTGGTTGACAAATAGATTTCAAGACCAACTAAATAGATTGCAACTTGTAGCTTAAAAACACTGCACTGGGCGTATCCTGTATGTGAAGAAAATATCTTTCATGTTTACTTTTAGAGTTTAAGGGTACAGGCCTCTAAGAAATATGAAACTGAAACAAAGTCTTCTGAATTCTTTCCAACTCTAGTAAATCTGGCCATTAAACACATAGGAAGATACCTTGATGCTTTACCCAAACAAGAAGACAAATTTGCTTAAAAACAAATACCGTGTGGCATTTAGAAGCCTACTCATACTGGCTGGAAGAGAAGGAAACAGTGGTAAATAGGTAAGGTTTAAAGGGCCTTTATGATTTTCCCAAGGGCCACATAGATCTAACAGGAAGATTATGTATTTGTGAAGCACACCAATAAATTGTGCAAGAGTTAGAGCTGTAAGTCACCTGGGGTTCCCTACAGCCTAGAAATCATTCAATTCATCAAATGAGAAGTTCATCAAATGACAAGATCCACCTGGATGATCATGAGTCATCAGTTCTTGCCACTGGGAAAGATACTTCCAAAGACACCTCATCCCAGACTGTACCCCCATATTCCCTCACTACCTCATCTCCGGTTTTTAGTAACTAAAGAATAGCTCTTCCCCTTGACAAAGCTAGAGACTTAAAAACTCTTCTCACCTCCTCCATTTATAAATAATTGTATGGTAGTATGGTGATGATATTGTGATCTCTAAACATGTCATCTATTGATTATTATTTTCATTCTTTTCATTGAGTAAATATGTTTATGGCCAGAAAGAATCAGCAGCAGTAAAAGACTCCTGTAAGCGATGAGAGAAAGAGGGTCATGATCAGAAAGTTTTGCTACATTCGATACAGACAGGACTTTGGAGTCAGGCAAGGAAGACTCTCCTGCCTTCTGCCAGAGGCAAGAATTCAACTAGACAGTAAAAGTACTGAAACTAGAAATTTTTTTGTGACCTAGGCCTGAGAAATCCTGAAACCAGATTTATTCACATATTCTTATTTATGTGGGGCATTTTAATTTATCAGTGACTTGGGTTGATTATTCTATAAATTCTATACTTGACAGCTAAGCTTAAATCTAAGGAATCCAGAAGGATATACATCAAAATGCAAAGACCTCCGCCAGGTATTTCTTTTCATCTTCACTCACTTTGACACACATAAATGGATTTTCATACATTTTGGACTCATACATACATGGATCTCAACAGACTTGGAATCATCCAGGGAAGTAGATCCCTGGAATGTACCATTGAGAACAGCAAATATTCCTATGGGGGTCGGGGAGGAGGATTCTAGAAATATTTTGGATGCTACCAATAATATTATTTTCTTAAAATTCTCAAATTTTTTATTAAAGGATGAGAGAAAAGGAAAAAATAGTTTTTGCCTTTTAGAAAAAGTCTTATACAAGCAAGTCTCTGCTGATGCCATGTAAAAAACAACTTGTTTTTATGTCTAAAGGGCAAGAGCCAGGGAGTGGCTCACCACCCATCAGCACTTGACCCTTCTGAAGAACGAACTAGCACCGGAGAAGGAAAGAGAAGAAACACTGTGTTGTGGATGCCAGAGAAAACCAGGATGTAATAGACATTGGGGGGAAAACATTATTAAGGAATTTCTAAAGTTCACACTTCTTAATTAGCTAGACAGTTTTTGTTTGTTTGTTAGTTTTTTGAGCCATACTTTGGAAAAATACCAAGACCTCACTAAAACCACAGTTCTGTGTAGAGTCAAAACTAGAAATTAATGTGAGATGGTGAAAAGAGGAGATAGTAACTTAAGGCCAAAATGTGACTCTTTAGTAATGAATTTTGGAAGCACTACCTATGCAGACAGGAGCCCATGAGCAGAGACTGCAATAGAGGCTATGGATGGTGAAACTTTCTATGCACCAGACTTACAGGAACCCTGAAACACTCAGTATAGCTACTGCAGCCAAACACAAGCAGCAGGGGAGAGAGAAGTTAGCACTGGACAGGGATCCAGGTATATGGGATTCAGGAACATCCTGGCTCTGCCATCAATTAAGGTGACCTAAATAAGTCACTTCAAAAAAAATAAATAAAATAAGTCACTTCACCCACCTGGGTGCCAGTATCCTCATTTATGAAACGAAAGGGTTGTATCATCTACAAGAGTCCTTGAACTTTAGAATTTTATGACTCAAAATTCCTGAGCCATGGGACAAATGACTTCCAGATCAGAACTATCCAGCAGAAATATAATGCAAGCCACATACGTAATTTTAAAAGTTTAGTAGCTACATTAAAATATGCAAAGTGGGGGGGGTGGCTCAGTCAGTTAAGCGTCCAACCTGGGCTCACGTCATGATCTCACACTTCATGGGTTTGAGCCCTGAGTCAGGCTCTGTGCCGACAGCTTGGAGCCTGGAGCCTGCTTTGGATTCTGTCTCACTCTCTCTCTGCCCCTCTCCCACTCGTACTCTATCTCTCTATATCAAAAATAAATAAACATTAAAAGAATTAAAATAAAAGGGGAGGGGTGCCTGGCTGGTTCAGTCAGTAAAGTATGAGACTCCTCATCTTGGGATTGTAAATTTGACCCCACATTGGGTGTAGAGATTACTTAAAGTAAAATCTTAATTAAAAAAATCGCAACACTTTTGTGATGTCGTCTATGTACAATAAATAAATAAATGGGAACAGGTGAAATAAGATTTTATAAAATTTTTGCACGACCCAGTATGTTCAAAATATTGTTATGTCAACATGTCTTTGGGAGAGCCTGGGTGGTTCAGTCATTAGGCATCCAATTCTTGATTTCAGTTTGGGTCATGATCTTGCAGTGTGTGAGATTGAGCCCCTAGTCGGTCTCTGCACTGACAGTGAGAAGCCTGCTTAGGATTCTGTCTCTCCCTCTCTCTCTGTCCCTTCCCTGCTCATACTCACTCTCTCTCTCTCTCTCTCTCTCTCTCTCTCAAAGTAAATAAATGAATGAATGAATGAATAAATTTAAATGTCTTTGAAGTCTCCAAGTATCCGCCCACACTTCAACTGCTCAAAAGCCATACATAGCTAGTGGCTACCATCTACCATACGGGACAGCACTACTCTAGACAGTAGTGTAAAGTTCACAAGATGAGAGCAGGAGCTACATTTCTCTTTGATGCTCTGGGCCATGGTTCCCTGGCTATTCACCAACATTACTGGAGGAACTTAAAACAATATTTCTGAGCCCACCCTGTTCCTTGGGCATGAGTCATATCTTAGGAGAATCTCACCAGATAAATCTGCTGCTGTGCAGCCAGTTCATGCCAGTCTGCAAGGTAATGTTTGAAAATCTCTTTACTGACCGAATGAAGCCTTCATGCTGTTCAGAGGTGGGTAGAATAAAGGAAGCAGTGGTCATGTGGCTCGTATCCTCTCCAGAGAGGCTCCAGATAGTTATCAGAGGACTATCTTCTGTGTATTCAGTGGGATGGAAGATTTCAACACTCGTCTTGATAGCATAGAGTGCTTTTAGTTATTAAAGGCTGTCAAACTTTTTCAAGTTAAAATGTACTAAAGAACAATGAGCTGATGCTGCAAAACAAAGAAGGCCAAGTGTGGGGTGTGTCAAGCTGAAGACTTGATGGAGCTGCAGCTGTAACTACACAACTATTTTTGAGCCCATTGAATGTTTCTGTGTACATTAGTTGCCCTCAACGGAGGACTGATTCTCACCCTCTAGGTGTCTTTAGTTGAGTGGTAACCGAGCAGTTGAGAAAACTTATCAAAGTGAAGAGTCCCATACTTTCATTTTACTGACATGAAAAAAAAATAGGTGTATGTATTAGAAGTCTCCCTTCTAGACTCCCATAATCATTTAAGCATGGACAAAAGAGGCTACTATATTCAAAAAACAGATACATTGAAATAAGCTGGTTGACTGAGCTCTAGCCAATGTTATCCCAAAGGGAAAAGAAAGGGGTCTTAAATGTAGACGAGGGTATTTGTGGCTTAACTGGAGGAGAAGGTTGGAAACTATCAGCCAGAAGATAATAGAAGAGACCAAAATGGTGACATAGGAGAACCCAGCCTCCTTCCCCACCTCCTCCCGGCCAACAAAGATCAACAATTAGACAGCTATCTACAAACAAAATGAGTTCTAGGAGAGCTCTGGAGTTAACTAAAGAAACTTTGGCAACATAGTGGAACAGAAAACCTGAAAACTCACAAGAACAGAATGAAGACAGCTTCATTTTTCCTGCATCATTCCATCCACCAGCCAGCACTGTTCATGAACCAAGAGGGAACTTCCCAGGTAGAAAGAGTTCCCTTTGTCAGGAAAGGGATAGTGGGGTGAACAACAAGCTTACCCAGTCTTTTGGAACACTACACGAAGATCCTGCTTTGGTTTCACTCCACCCAGACCGCGCGGCTGAGAGAGAGACAGCTAGGAATGAAGAAGGAAAGCAGGCGCTGCCATTAGCAGCTATTCAACAGGAGCAGTCACAGTTCACAGGAACCTGATCTGCAGACAAATGCAGCAGATTTTGCTACTGAAAAAATGAACGGCCAGCACAGATGCAACAGAACCCTTGTGGATTTTGCCAACTCTCATCCCACAGGTGTTCTCATTTGTTGATGCCAGCCAGCTGAGACCCTCTGCCCTCCTCCTTCCCCTGCCACACTCCCATCAGAGCCCGGAACTACACCAACAACCAGCCCAGGCCTCTACAGCTGCAAGAGTGCAAGACACCAGCAGAAACCCCCACAGCTGACCCCCACTGCCGTGTGCACAAAGTTAGCCGCTCTAACTGTGCACTTGCACACAACGGCCTGACAACTGTCCCTGACCTCAACTGCAGTGTGCATACCCAGGGAGACCTCCTGGAGCCACAGGAGGATAAACTGACAGCTAGGGCCTCCATGCCGTAGCTTGTGGGCCCACATCAGGCCCTGTCTTTTGTCCTAGCTTCTCCACTGTGTTTCCTGCAGCTGGCCCCTCCAATTATGCACCTGTATGCCCCTGGATCAATCCCCATCATCAACCTCCCCTGCAGGCACAAGTGTAGGGGGCAATTGTGCAACCACAGGAGAGCACACCCAGAACCAGAGCCCCTGCAGATGCCCCAGCCAATGCTGCCTGCCTCCCCAGACCCCCCCATGTGTATGTCTGCAACCAACTTCTGCCACTGCACAGGCACCTGCAGCTGGCCCCTGTAGCAGACTCTGTGCCCATCACCAGCTCCAGCTGCCACTTCTGCCTGCCCTGCTCCCTAGCCACTGGATCTGGAAGCCATTGAGAACCCTAACAACCTTTGCAGCCACTATGGACTACTGCTGTGCTTACTAAGCATCATATATTTGTCAACACTGTGGACCCCAGTAGCCTGAGCCAAAGAGACATCATGTATCCTCCTACCCCCAACACAGTGCTGTCACATGCCTTCACACTTGGTGCCCAGTACCAGCAGACCTGGGATCACAATATGCTCCAGTGTGCCCCACCCACAGGTGAAAGTTTTCCCTTAATGAAGTCAGTCCATAATATCTGGAAGAGTGCTGCAGACAATGAGTCTGGAGTTCTTTCTTGTCCAGCAAGAGAGAGAATGCAGAATTGAATACAAGAGAGGCTAATGTCCAGGAGGAGGCAAAAGCCCAGAACAGGGGTTTCATCTCCGTATTTATTGAGCTCAAGATCTTACACACGTGGTGAACATGAAGAAAACAATCAGATAATCATTAACTTGTGTGTGTAAGAAGCACAGGGTCTGGAGGGCAAGTGGAGTTTGAAGTGATCAAAGTATATTGGCACCAGATGGAAAATAGTTCCCCGCAGGTGATATAACAAGTTACTCGTGATCCCATTACAATATCTCACTAACTAACCTTGGGTGCTTTTGTCCTGTGGTGGCAGCTTTTTTCCTAAGCTTTTTTAACCCATTTATGTAAGTATAAGGAATTCTTGAAACTATTTCCCCACAGAAGAGGTGACTGTTTCTTCAAATGCATAGATACCTACACAAGGCTACAGAGATCACATAGAATCAGGGACAAATGATTCCACTAAAGGAATACAGTAGAACCCTTAGTAACTGGCTCCCCAAAAATAGAGATCCAGGGATTTCCCAACACAGAATTTAAAATAATTGTCCTAAAGGTGCTCAGAGAGCTACAAGAGGATACTGGAAGAAAATGTAATAATATCAGGAAACAATACATGAACAAAATGAGAAGTTCAAAGAAGAGATATAAAACATTTTAAAAAAGAAGAAATTTTACAGCTGAAGAATACAGTGACTGCACTGAAGGACTGGATAGAGAGTTTCAGCAGCAGAGTTGACCAAGAAGAGAGAATCAATGATCTACAAAACAGATCAAATGATCTAATGAGAGAAAAAAAAGAAAAAAGAAAAAAACAAGAATGAAGAAAGCCTATGGGCCTTATAGAGCATGATTCCAAGAACAATGTTTGCATAATTGGAGTCCCAGAAGGAGAAGACAGGGAGCAAGGGGTAGAAAGCTTATTTAAAGGAATAATGGCTGAGAACATCCCAAACCTGGGGAGAGATGTGGATATCCAAGTTCATGAAGCTAATTGGTCATCTCAAAAATGTAAATCCTAAACAATCTTCTCCAAGGCACATTATAATAAAACTGTCTAAAATTAAAGACAAGTAAAGAATTCTAACGGCATCAAGAGAAAAGTAATTTATCTCATACAAGGGAAAAACTGTCAGCAGATTTCTAAGCAGAGATTTTGCAGTCAGGAGAGAATGGGATGATATATTCCAAGTGCTAAAAGAAAGAAACTGTTGATGAGAATACTTTATCTGGTGAAACTGTCCTTCAGAATGAAGGTGAGATAGACTTTCCCTAACAAACAAAAGCTGAAGGAGTTCATTACCATTTAAGAGAAACGGTGAAAGAAGTGGATACACAATATAAAAAGAGGTAGGGGTGCCTGGGTGGCTCAGTCAGGTAGGTATCTGACTTAGGCTCAGGTCATGATCTCACAGTTCATGAGTTCAAGCCCCACATCAGGCTCTGTGCTAACAGTGTAGAGCCTACTTCAGATCATCTTTCCCCCTCTCTCTGACCCTACCTTGCTCATGCACACTTTTCTTTCTCAGAAATAAATAAACATTAAAAAAAATAAATAAGTAATAAAATAAAAAGAGGTAAATTGTAACATCAAAAACATAAAAGAAAGACAGTAAATGGGCATAGTTCTTGTATGTGATCAAAGTTAAGTTGCTATTAGCATAAAATAGATTGTTACATCTATAAGATTTAAAAAAATTTTTTTTTAATGTTTATTTTTGAGAGAGAGGGAGAAACAGAGTGCGAGTGGGGGAGGATCAGAGAAAGAGGGAGACACAGAATCCAAAGTAGGCTCCAGGCTCCAAGCTGTCAGCACAGAGCCCGATACGGGGCTCAAACTCATGAAACGTGAGATCATGATGTGAGCCCAAGTTGGATGCTTAACCGACTGAGCCACCCAGGCATCCCTATCTATAAGATGTTTTATGTAGACTTTATGGTAATCACAAAGTAAGAACATAATAGATTCACAAAAGGTAAGAAGAGAATCAACGCATACCATTATGGAAAATCATCACTTCACAAAGGAAGGCAGCAAGAGAGGAAGAAAGGAACAAGGGAACTACAAAACACCAGAAAACAGCAAGATGGCATTAGTAAGTCCTTACCTATCAATTATTCTAAATATAAATGGATTGAGTTCTCCAATCAAAAGACCTACAGAGGCATGTCAGCTATATTTCAATAATAAAAAGTAAAAAAAAAAAAAAAAAAAAGACTTACAGAGTCTGGATGGATAAAAAAACAGACCCAATCATTTGCTGCCTACAAGAGACTCGCTTCAGCTTTAAGAACACATGTAGGTTCAAAGTGAAGGGATAGAAAGAGATATTTCATGCAAATGGAAACCAACACAAAGCAGGGGTAGATATACTTTTATCAGACAAAATAGACTGTAAGCCAAAAATAGTAACAAGAGACAGAGAATATCATTATATAATGATAAAGGAGTCAATTCATCGAGAAGATATAACAATCATTAATATATAGTATCCAACATTGAAGCACGTAAATATATTAAGCAAATACTAACAGATCTGAAGGGAGGACAGACAATAATACAATAATAGTAGGGGATTTTAATACCCCACTTTCAACAATAGGTAATTAACAGATGGAAAATCAACAACAAAAACTTTAGATTAGACCCATACTTTAGACCAAATAGACCTAACATATACAGAATATTCCATCCAACAGCATCAGAAAACATATTCTACTGAAGTACCCACAGAAGATTCTCTAGGATAGATTATATGATAGGTCACAAAACAAGTCTTAGCAACTTTCAGAAATCTGAAATCACACCAAGTATCTTTTCCAACCATAATGGTTGGAAACTAGAAATTAATAACGGGAGAAAAGTTGAAAAATTCACAAATTTATAGAAATTAAACAACACACTCATGAACAACCAATGGGTCAAAGAAGAAATCAAAAGAGAAATAAAAATCTCAAAACAAGCAAAAATGAAAATGCTACATATCTATGTAAAACCTATGGTATGCTGCAAAAGTAGTTTTAACCTACATTAAGAAAAAAGAAAAATCCTAAATAAACATGCTAACCTTAAACTTCAAGGACTAGAAAAAGAAAAACAAAGCCCTAAATTAGCAGAAGGAAGGAAATAACAAAGAGCAGAAAGAAATGAAACAAAGAACAGAAAAACAATAGGAAAGATCAATGACAATGGTTTTTCAAAAAGATAAAATTGATAGACTAAGGACTAGACTAAGAAACCAGTCTGGCAAATTAGACAAAATTAGGGGGGAGAGTGGGGGTGAAAGGGCGGGGTGGAAGAGAGAGAGAGAACTCAAATGAATAAAATTGGAAGTGAAATAGAAGATACTACAACTGACACCACAGAAATACATAGGATCATTAGACAACTATGAAAAATTATAGGCCAACGAATTGAATAACTTAGAAGAAATGGGTAAATTCCTGGAAACTTACAACCTACCAAGACTGAATCATGAAGAAACAGAAAATCTGAAGAAACCAATAATGAGTAAGGAGTTTAAATCAGCAATCAAAACCCCTCAATGAAGAAAATCCCAGGACCAGTTGGTTTCAGTGGTTAATGCCACCAAACATTTAAAGAAAAATTAATGCCAGAAAAATATCATCCTTTCCTGGAGTGGAAAGAGTGAGTTTCTTGAACTACTTCCCATTCTGACAGAGTTCTGACTGAAGTTCTTATAAGGTTTTATTGTACAGCAATACCATGAATTTCTTGGCTCCCTTATTATATAAACTCTCCATCCATCCTTAAAATAACTTAACACTTTTGAGACATCACGAAAAGAGGAACTCTGTTTCTTGCAACCAAAAGAGCCTGGTTTGAGAATAATAGCCAATCCCTAGAGTGGTGGTAAGGTCTACCACAGGTTTGTGTGGTCTAACACGTAAATAGCACATAGCTTTAAGAACAGGCTTTCAAGAAATAAAAATTTATTTATTGGTTGGAAATAAAATATTTTCCAACCTTAAACATATTTTTTAAAAGGGATTTTGGGGGCGCCTGGGTGGCTCAGTCGGTTAAGCAGCCGACTTCGGCTCAGGTCATGATCTCGCGGTCCGTGAGTTCGAGCCCCGCGTCGGGCTCTGTGCTGACAGCTCAGAGCCTGGAGCCTGTTTCAGATTCTGTGTCTCCCTCTCTCTCTCTGACCCTCCCCCGTTCATGCTCTGTCTCTCTCTGTCTCAAAAATAAACGTTAAAAAAAAAAAGTTTAAAAAAAATAAATAAAAAAAAATAAAAGGGATTTTGACCATTAAATTTATGTACTTTGGGTCAACATTTATGCAATGAATCCCCCAATCCTTGCCTTACATCTCAAGGACAAATGTGAGGAAGGAGACTCTCTGTTCCTGTGTAGACTGCACTAAATATTATCTTCATTCTCTTTAAGAGAACTAGATACCAGGAAATATTACCTCCAAATATTGCTGCAGACACAGGTGTATTATTTGAAAGCTATCTTAAGTCTAGAAAATGATGCTATGTCACTCTTTAAAAGCAGATAACCATTATGATTCTGCTGCTTACATCTACTCTAAAACCTTTTCTAAGAATTTTTATAGGTGGCCTATGAGTATGTTTAGACTGACCATAAGATAATTACTTAAAATAGTAATTATCAACTTATTTTACATTAGCTTAAAATTCACCAAAAGCAGCCATCTTCACAGACAAGCTCTCATTAAATAAGCCCCCTATCTATCTTTATGTCACAATGGTAGGTGTCCTGTGGCTAGAGAGAGATCTCTGTTCAACAGCTAAACAACTTATTTGCTCTATAACCTCAGGGAAATTGTTTAGCCTCCCTAAATCTCATCTTTCCTGGGGACATTAATGCACATCTTTCAAGGTTATGAGGATTAAACATGAAGAATGTAAAGTGTTAGACAATGCCAGACAGAGTAAACGCTCAAAGGTAGCAATTACTGTTAATGAAGCAAAGACTATGTAAATATATTATCAATAGACACTTATAAGACTTTCTGGAAATTAAGAAGGACTTCATGAAGAAAGATGTTTATTCCTAGTAACTATCCATGACACAAACAGATTTATTTGGAATACTACAAAGGAAAAGATCCCTAAATTTTCCACCCAATATTACCTAACACTCACATACTCATACACAAATATGCACAATTCTGCCCCACCACCACCCTTAGTAGTCTTTTAATTTCTCCAGAGGAAAAGTAGGACATAAAGTTCCTTCTGTTAAACCACAAATTAGAGGTCATCATCAGTTCATTTGGAAAAACATCCATCAGTGTTTATACAAGCTCAGACTCACGTACATATATACTTCCATGTACACACGTACATATTTGCTCATATGTGTATTTGAACTATAAATTAGTAAAGATCTTGATTTTAGTATTTAACTAACATAAACAAATGAGCTGGTGGGGAACCCCAAGCACTTATCATGACGACAAAACTCATGTCTCTGGCTTATGCTTAACTGTCCCTGATGCAGTTGTCTGACAAACACATTCCACATTTCCACAGATCATTCTGAAAAAGAAAGAGAGGAACAGACAGATTGGGGGTGGGGGTGGGCTGTGAGGAGGAGGCCAGGAGGAGAAGGAGGAGGAGGAGGTTGAAGGAGGAGGCAGAGAGGCAGGATGTGAGAAATGAAGGGGTAGGAAAGAGGAAAGAAAGGAGGGAAAAAAAGAAGATTCCATGTGTGAGGCATGTATGTGGGTTAGCTTGGCAAACCAGGTCAGTTTTGGGAAGCCAATTTTTCGCCCACCCAAAGCTTGCCCAGACTTGCCCCAAGGCTATGCTGCAAAACAGGTAGTAATTTCTCTGCCAGGGATATTATTGGAATGAGTGGAGTCCCAGACCTGACTAATGTTTTTCTTCTTGGCCCTCTTACTTCTTGAGCACAACATCTGAGGCTGTCGTGGTTTGACGCGCACTCCTCAAAGCATCCCAAAGTTCCTGCTTTATATGTCTCAATTCTTTGATATTTACCACCCAGTTCAAGAGCTACTGACCTCTGCTCTACATAATGTTAACCCTGTGGATGTTAAGTCTTTGGCTTAAGAACAACCATTCCAAACACAGTTACCTCCATGCAGAGTCTAGAAATTAGGGTTGATGACCCATGCCAATTCAGTACCATATTGAGAGATTCTTCTAGGGCAGATACTTCATCATTTTAAACTGCTGTGTTTGGGGAGCTCTTGTGATTGAGAGAAGAATGGTTCTGACTGGTCACTTCATTTGAACTGACCTTTAGATATAATAACAGGATAAAGTAAGTCTGAATGGATTGGTTGTGCCAGGGAAGCTACGTGTAGATAGATAATAGATTTGCTCAAGGTAACATTCAGTAAGGCACCACTATGTATTCATACTAATTCCAAGAATGTATAAACACCTAAAATCATAAAATGTTACGGCTGGACATCTAGTTTAACCCTTTCATTTTACATATTTACAGACAGAATTGAGGTCTGGGGATTTTAATTAACTTTTCCTAGATGGTAGGAGAGACTGGAATGAAATTTGGTTACAGTCTCACGGAAACTAAGTGTAACCAAGGAGGTTACAGACAATTAGTAAAGGTTTAATGATGGGACTTAAAGTTCTCATAAACTAAAAAGTAGCGCTCTGAAGAGGAGAAATGAAGCCACTAGAAGCATATATTATAAAATATGAGAGACAACGCTCCAGGTTTCACCAGAGTTGAGATGAACATTCCTCAAGATCTTTGTCTCCATTCATAGCCCACCAGCTACGTATTTTATGTTTGTATTTGATTACAAAGTCAAATTCTAAATGCCATAAAATTAGAGTTGGAATACACCGAATGATACAGAATACTATTCTAATCAGCAAAGACTTCATTTGAATTAAACTGATAAACTTGAGTTTCTAAAATTACATACTTGAGGATACTGGATTCATGAAAAATAATCCAAGATAGTCAATAATCCTAATTTTCCCTCTCTTTGTGGAATGCTATTAAAAGCTGCAGTTTATATAGCTACTTGATGAGGCAAAAATAATGAGTTATTAATAAATATCAAACACCACTATAAAATATAATAGAATATAGTTATGACACAACCAAAGAATATAATGTAAGAAGCTGCAAAAATAGTTCTTAAGAATTTAAATATCAGTAAGGTTACTAATTTATTAGATTTCCTAAATAAAAAACAAAAGTTTTAAGATGTGAAATGAAGTACCAGGTTTATTTTTCATCTTCTACCATACTCAAACAGACCCTTTGTTTTCTCTCACGGGTACCAGCAAGGGTTACTCTGTGGCTGCCAGGAGATCTGGGTATGGGATAGCCAAACTGAGATCAGATGACTGTTCTGTTAAAATAAGCGTTCTGAGACTGTGGATTCATGAGACTGAGGATTCAGCAAGAGGAAAAACATTCACATCTCTGCTGTAGAAAAGTTATTAATGGTGTTAAGTATTTTGAAGAAAGAGAAAGCTAGGCAACTAACTTTGAGTTCAATCACAACAAAATTTTCTATTAAGCTCAGTATAAAAACAAACGATAGTATCAATAATATAAGCCAATTTCAGTAGCTTTTAACAAATGAACAAACATTCTTTTCTAAGACTATAAGCTCTGTGTAAAATAATACCATGCAGAACAAAGACTGGAATATTTCATGAAACACAGTGACTTTCAAGACTTTTTTTTCTGAAAGGAAGATATGCCGGGGAAATCATTATGCAATGAAAATTTATCTTCATCATGTATAACTTCACACAAAAATACCCAAATATTGCTCTAGTTTTTTTCCCTACTTGGAGGCAGATTATATGTGTACATGCAGTGTACATTTAGTGGAAATACATGTTTGGAACATAACTCCTCTTTGAGAATACCATCACAACAGTGAGGACCTGCCTGATATTTAGAGAGCCATAAACTTTGCTCTTTAAGGCATCGTTTTAAATAATGTAGTTAACAATTGAATAGAACACAATGCCTGACTGGATTTTTTGCACCCTCCGAGAACAAACAATTGTGTCAGGGGTTTGTCCTTGAGAAAATGTGGATAGAAGCTCAAAATGGGATTTGCAGATTGGTTTTTCCAGGGTTCTCTGGCATAAACTTTTATGATACAAAAAGGAGAGATGCCAAGTGCCTTTCTCTGAAGAATGAGTTCTGATACAATTATGCTTCTTTAAGTGAGGTTTACTGCCACAGGAGTTAGAGAGTAGAAGGTTTCTCTTCTGTGAGAAGTAGTAAGTAGCTCTTGGAATAATGTAGAATGGTACTACATTGACCTGCAAAACTATTCCTCAACCATACCCTCTTCAATAGTTTTTATTAAGGCATCTGAAATGGCCTGATCACTTTTCAGTTTTCTTATTATTTTATTCCTTTATGACACACAAATCACTTTGAAATAGAGAAAAAATAAAACATAAAATTTGAAAGTAAAGTATGAAACCTCTTTCCAAAATGCAGTTATAAAGTTAGATAAAATTGACAAAACCAATCATTTCAGCACTCTGAAAATCAACCAAAGGTATACAACAATTTGAGAAGTGTTTAGGCTGGAAATTTTGGGAAGTGTTTAGGCTGCTGAATTTGGAGTAAGAATAAAGAGCATGTGGCATTCTGGTCTAGAGCTTCTCTCCATCCCCTGTTGCCTCCTCAGTAAGGACAGAGGTTTTGTAGAGGCAGGGGAGGCCATAAGGACTGGCAACTTCTCTTGTCAGGGTAAGTGTGAGCTCACTCAATTTGGAGTGGTGGGAGAGAACCACTCCCAAGACCACTATTAGTAGAAGTAATGATTTCTTAGGTGGGTGAACAGAGAGAGCCAACAGCTCTACTAGTCTGAGGCTGTGGTCACTGTTGAGGCATATTCCTGTCTGTGTATATGTGGAGAGCAGAGAGGGCCCGAGCTAGTCACCCATTCCTGGCCAACCCTGGAGCTGTGTATGTGCACAGCGGAGACAGGAAAAGGCCCACTGGAAAGTAAAAGCTGAAGTTGAGCAGACTTGAAAATAGCCTAAACTTAAAAAAAAAAAATTTTTTTTTTTTGAGAGAGAGAGCACAGGTGTGTGTGCAAGTGGGTAAGGGGCACAGAGGATCTAAAGCGGGCTCTGAGCGGACAGCAGAGAGCCCCATGCCTGACTCACACTCATGAACTATGAGATCATGGCCTGAGCTAAAGTCAGACACTTCACCAAATGAGCCACCCGGGCACCCCCAAAAATAGCCTGAACTTTCATTGAGCTCCCCTACTCACACAGAGATCCATTGACAGAGGACAGAGACCTTACTGGCTCAACATGTTGAGCACAACCTGTCAAATCACTAAGTCGAGCAGACACAGGGAAACCAGGCTTAAGAAATAAAAGCAACTGTGTGTGTGTGTGTGTGTGTATGTGTGTGTAAATAATACTATATATACACATATGTGTGTATACTGATATGCAGATATAATGTATATATGTATATAAATAAAGCTCTGCTAAGTTAAAAAATAGAGATATACATATATATATGACATATATAATACACAGATATATATATCATATCTGGAGACATTAGCACATGCAAATGGTAGAGGAGAAAAATTACATAAATTTAGTTCAGGCAAGTTACTAAACTAGCAAACAAGAATCAACAACAACAATAACTTTCTAAAGTAAACAATAAATAAATAAATAAATAAATAAAGCAATGAATCTAGACAATATGCTGTTTAATACGTCCAGTTTCAACTAAATAATTATGAAGTATGCAAAGAAACAAGAATGTATAACCCATATTCAGAAAATAAAGCAGTCAATATAAATAGTCTCTGGTTTAAAAAAAAAGTCTCTGGTTGTCCCCAAATCCCAAAAGTTGGATTTTGTAGACAAAAAAATACAAAGCACTTATTTTAAAAATCAGCTATTTAATTCAGAGAACTAAAGTAAACCATGTTTTAAGAATTGAAGGAAAGTATTACAGCAATGAATCAACATAGAAATTATCAGTAAGGTGGCAGAAATTAGAAAAAAGAATAAAATGCATATTCTGGATTTGAAAACCAAAATGAAACATTTACTAGAAGGACTCAATATCAGATTCAAGATTACAGAGTTAAAAATCAGTGAACCTGAAGACAGATCAGTAGAAATGATCCAAGCTGAAGAACATAGACCTTAGAACAATGTATCCATTTAATGGGAGTTAACCAAGAAAAGAAAAACGAGGAGGCAGAAAAAATATTTGAAAAAATGACTGAAAACTTACCACATTTGATTAAAAACATTAATCTGCTTATCCAAGAGGCTCAATGAACCCCAAGTAAATAAATTTGCATTAAACTCTCCTCCCTGGCTTTCTGTGATTGTGTACTCTCATGCTTCCATGACTGCTCCTTCCTTGTATACTTTTCTTTCTCAATCCTTTTTTTTTTGCCGTGAGTGTGTGTATATGTAAGTGTATTTTGAAATCCCATGAAACTCTTATTTTTCTATATCACATACTCTCACATAGAAATTCCATCCATTTTTTGGGGCACCTGGGTGGCTCAGTCAGTTGAGAGTCCAACTTGGGCTCAGGTCATGATCACATGGTTTGTGGGTTTGAGCCCTGCATCGGGCTCTGTGCTGACAGCTCAGAGCCTGGTGCCTGCTTTGGATTCTGTGTCTCCCTCTCTCTCTCTCTCTGCCCCTCCCCTGCTTGTGCTCTCTCTGTCTCTCAAAAAATAAACACTTAAAAAAAAATAAAATAAATTCTATCCATTTTCACAGACTATCAGTAAAAAGACTATTGACTCTTACAACCAGATTGTCCTGTTAAATACCTCTTCTTGGATATTTCACTAGTCTACTGACTGCAGAAGAGAAATTCTTCTGTAGTACCATATTTCCATAATAGTATTAGCACTAAGAGTGGGAAACAGGAAACCTGAAACCTCAGTTGCCTTTGATTTTCCTTCTCCCCCAACTTTACTCAGTTGCCAAGCTCTGACAATTCTACTGACAATTTTCTTCTTATTATTCATTTCCAATAATACTACTTCCCTAGTTTAGGATTTCATTGATTCCTCACCCAGACTGATGTTACAGCAATAACTGGTTTTCATGACCTTGTTTTCTTCTTTCTTTAATCCATCCAAAATATAGTATTCAGGTTGATATTCTTAAAACCCAACTCTGATCATTTCACTCCCTGTTAAAATGACAACAAAATGATAGTTTCCCATGGCTCAAAAAATAAAATCTGAGTTTGTTAACAGAACATTGCTTTTAAAATAATTTTTTTAATGTTTATTTATTTTTTAGAGGGACAGAGAGAGCATGGCGGGGGATGGGAAGAGAGAGAGGGAGACACAGAATCCAAAGCAGGCTCCAGGCTCTGAATTGTCACCACAGAGCCGGACGTGGGGCTCAAAGTGAGATCGTGACGTGAGCTGAAGCTGGAGGCTTAACCAACTGAGCCACCCAGGCGCCCAACAGAACATTGCTTTTTAAATTGTATTTAGCACTTCCCTTCACCAACCTAAAACTCCAGCTGTGAAAAAAAAATTGGAGACTTTCTCCAATTCAACATAAATAAGTTTTAAAAAGAAGAAAGAAAGGGAAAAAATGGGAAAAAAGATAATTACTTGTGGGTGGGTACATGTTCCCTGACAACTTGTAAATGTTCTAAGATTTAACATTATGTAAGCTCTTGGAAGTGTAGAGTGGCCACATCAGCTATGGGAGATGAAAAGTCCAGGACACGTGGCCATGGAATATGGCAAGCAGATGGACAGGATTGGGGTGGAGGAGATCACACCCTGGACTTTTTCAGCCAGTTCAAGACCAGAAGACAAACTACTTTATCTACTGAGAAAAACCATGTTAGTAGTAAATGGATACAGATGAATAGAGATTCGAGTACAGGGTGCATGAGAAAAATAAAACAAAGATTACAGCAAACATTTCTGAAATACTGTTTTGCTATTTGGAACCACAGAGGAACTTGCAGTTCCAGATGGACCTGAGCAAGGATGTCTGGGCAAGCCCTCAGCAGTCCAGAGACCCTTGACAGTAGGAAGCTGGAGACTCTTGATGAACTGGCATGAAGCTGCTTTGTTTTTATAAACATGTTGCTGCCTGTACAGTATTTTGCTGGAAAATGGAAAAAGCTTTCTATTACTCTACAGCTTTGTGAATAGAGTAAGCTACATGAATTTTGCAAATTAGGTAACAAAAACTCTGCAGATGCTGGTTGGGTGTGGGTCAAATTGTTTAGCTAAGCTTTCCACTCACTCTGTACTCATGCCAAAGGTAATCTTTGGTTCAGTTTCTGAATTATAATGAATTCTAAATTCATATGATCCAAATTTAAAACATTTCACTATGAAAGAATGCATATTAATTAACGATAAATAGAGTCAAAAAGGAAGGTTAATTGGGACACCAGAGATGTGAAGTATGACAAGAGTTTTGTTACAGGAAGGAACTCATGACTTTTATTCTTTGTGGTTTTTGTTATTTCTCTCACCAGACAGAATCAAGGTAAGTGCAAAATTTCTGCTGGAGTTTCTAAAGGTCTTCAAAGTTATATCAAATTTCATAATATCCTACAAAACTGCCAAAAGTGTTATTGAATGCAGGAGTAAAAAGTCTACATAAATCAAGGCAGACTTAATTTATGTTTAAGGTTCTCAGAGCCATTTCTAAAAAACCAAATCACACAGGTCATTTTTGCTAATAGCCATTAAGAAGTGTGTCAAACCATTTTACTCTATTTATCTGAAATCTCAGATTTCATAACATAATTTTTCTTTCTTTTTTTATTTGAGAGAGAGAGAGAGAGAAAGAGAGAGAGAGAGAGAATGTGTGTGAGTCGGGGAGAGGGGCAGAAGAAGAGAGAATCTTAAGCAGGCTCCATGCTTAGTGTGGAGTCTGACGCAGGGCTTGACCCCACAACCCTGGGAACATGACCTGAGCTGAAATCAAAAATCTGATGCTCAACCAACTGAGCCACCCAGGTGCCCCATAGTTTTTCTAAATCTTTGGTCTTTATTTGACCCAGACCCTCTGTAATCATCAGTAATAATAATGCTTTTCAATTTTTAACTCTGTGATTAGAGATTTTCTCATTTTAAATGATGAATACTATTGCAAAATTTAGCTAAAGTAAATCCTGCACAAAGCAACTTTTCTTATATATGTTTTCTTCATGTATACAAGGTACTATACCATGGCTGTGAGGAGCAAGGGTTCTGGAGCCAGATCCTTTAGATTTATGTACAAGCTCTACCACTTACCAGCTGTGTGACATCAAACAAATATTTATTATCTGTGCCTCAGTTTCCTTATCTGTAAAACAGGGGTAATGATAGTATTTATGACTCATAGGGCTATTGCTTTAAAAAAGATAAAATGTAAACATGGGCATTATCAGTATATCACTATCATGAGCTATTCTCATTATAGTTATAAATATTAATACATATGTATCAGTCATTAATATTTTGCAACAAAGATTATGAAATTAGCCTAAAATATATAGTCAGATATTTGGGGCACAATATAATTATATTAACATAATTTAATGTTTTTCATTCTTTAAAACATGCAAACAAATACAGCAGACCACATGTCAATCAGGTAGGTGGCATTCTGTATTAGTTTTAAAATAATGTGTATTTTTAAAACAATTTTTAGAAATTATAACTATTACATTCAAATGAGCAAGTCTTTACCCAAAATTAACTCCATCACATTATTTAGCATCTTGCAGGCTTGTATATCATTCTTCCATTCAACTTCTTAGATTTTGTCTAGGCCATCATGATCCTTTTCAATAGGGTATACTTTCTGTTACTATACTGCAAGATTTGTACTTTTAGATTTTTATTTTATAAAACAGATTTATTATTGAATAAAATTCCTCTTGGATTCCAAAGGAGTTGACATCTCAATACAAATATACAACAGGGATGTTCATATGCTGACCATAATTCTGAGAAGATCTTTATGATTAAGTACACACAGAGAGAAGAAAACAATACTATCAGCAAAGAGAGCTATATTCTCTGGACATAGTTTATGAAACTTGGGCAGTGTGTGAAGTAAGTGAGCCACAGGAAGTGAAACTGTGAATTACATCAAATGAAAAAATGAGGTAGAATCGTTATCTTTCAGAATGCGATTTGGCTTTGGGGCTCCTGGGTGGCTCAGTTGGTTGAGCATCTGACTCCTGATTTCAGCCCAAGTCATGATCTCACAGTTCATGAGATGGAAGTTCACGCTGGGCTCTGCGTTCACAGCACTGAGCATGCTTGGGATTCTCTCTCCCTCACTCTCTGCCGCTCCTCCCCCCCCCCCCCCAACAAACAAAGAAACAAACAAATGTGATTTGGCTTTAATGCTGCTGGAAGGCAGCAGTGATTTCAAGCTTTCTTTAAAAAGGTTAAAATGGGAATTTAACCACAGAATCAAGATGTTGAGTATATAAGCTCATTCATTCATTCAACAGATATATGTGTGATACACTGGGAATAATAAAGACACAAAGATAAGAGCTTGCCCTCAAAAATATTAGAATCTAATAGTGACAGATAAATGCATAAACAGATTAGTACAGTAATGTTCACTAAAGTAAGACGAATTTAATAAACCAGCTAGGATGGAGAGCAATATAAAGAAATGAACTTCTTTCACATTTCTTTTTTCTAAATTGCATTGTCTTACCTCTGGGTAAGGAGCAAAAGGGATTGAGTAATGTAATTTGAGCGATATTTCTTAATTGGTAAATAGAAAAAAATTATATATTTATTTTTTTTTTTAAAAAAAGATGGTAGCATTTTAAAATGATGCTTTTATAGATACTCTGAAAAGAACATGAGGAGTTGGAAAGACCTGATTTAGATGCTGGCATTTCCACTTAATAGATTTATAGATTTATTAAATATCTTGGACTTTCCTGAGGCTCACTTTCTTATTTGTAAACTAAAAATGATACCTACTCTGAAGGACAGTTAAGATACAACATAGATCAGTAGTTGCTTGAATTGATATGAAAACATGTTAATTCCATTCTCTTTTTATGGACAATTTACTAATTTTCATCTTAATAGTGAATGAGAATTCCTGTTGCTCCACATCTGCACCCATACTTGGGATTGTTGGTATTTTTAATTTTAGCTCTTCTGGAAAAAAACCTAGTGGTATTTAACTGTAGCTTTACTTCACATTTAATTTAATTTGCATTTCCCTGATTACTAAAGAAATTATAGACGTTTCTTATATTTTTGGCAGTCGGGATATCCTTTTTGTGTGTACGTGTGTAAAAAGGCTGTTCTTCTTTAATTTTTATTATTTTTAATTTAAAAAACATTTTTTAAAATTTATTTTTGAGAGAGACAAAGAGCATGAGCAGGGGAGAGACAGAGAGAGGCAGAAACACAGAATCTGAAGTAGGTTCCAGGCTCTGAGCTGTCAGCACAGAGCCCGACAAGGGGCTCAAACTCACCAACTGTGAGATCATGACCTGAGCCTAAGTCAGCCACTTAACCGACTGAGCCACTCAGCGCCTCTAAAATGCCTGTTCTAATGTTTTGCTTATTTTTCATTTGGGTTGTTTTATACACTGATTTGCAGATATTCTGTTTAATGTTTATTTATTTTTGAGACAGAGAGAGAAAGAGCGAGCGTGAGCAGGGGAGGGGCAGAGAGAGGGAGACAGAGGATCTGAAGCAGGCTTCAACCCTGACAGCTGAGAACCTGATATGAGGCTCGAACTCACGAACCCTGAGATCATGACCTGAGCCGAAGTAGGATGCTTAACACCCTGAGCCACCCAGGGGCCCTGCAGATATTCTTTATATATATGCTGGATATTAGACTCTGATATGTAATATATTTTTTCCTTTAAGTTTATTTATTTTGAAAGAGAGAGAGAGAGCACACATGTGCAAGGGAGGGGCAGAGAGTGAGGGAGAGAGAGAGAGTATCCACAGCAGACTCCCCACTATCAGCCTAGAGCCCAATGTGGGGCTCGAATACTCAAACATGAGATCGTGACCTGAGCCGAAATCAAGAGTCAGACGCTTAACTGACTGAGCCACCCAGGCACCCCTGTAGTATATTTTTCTACCCTGTAGCTTGACTACAAGTAATTAAAGGTGTCTTTTGATAAAATGGAAATTTAAAAGTTCTTAGTTTTAGCATGGTCTAATTATCCTTTTGTTGGTCCTTTTGTGTCCTATTTAATATATAAAGAGGTTATTTCAAAGGTGAGTTTTTCTGGACCCTGGTTTTTTTTCAATGATCTTTTTGTTTAATCTTACACCAATACTACACTGTCTTAATTATTATAGACATACAATAAGTATTAATATCCATTAAAGATTATTCTACCTCTTCTCTCCTATTCAAAAGTATCTTGTCTGGGGGCACCTGGGTGGCTCAGTCGGTTAAGCATCCGACTTTGGCTTAGGTCATGATCTCATAGTTCATGAGTTTGAGCTCCACATCAGGCTCTGTGCTGACAGCTCAGAGCCTGAAGCCTACTTCTGATTTTGTGTCTCCCTCTCCCTCTGCCCCTCCCCCACTCGCTCTCTCAAAAATAAGTAAACATTTAAAAAAATTTTTTTAATTATAAAAAAAAACCCTCAAAAGTGTCCTGTCTGTACCTGGTCCTCTGAATTTTCATATATATGTACATATTTAGAATGTCTTCAAGTTCCTTTCTCTCTCTGTCATGCACAGATAGGGTTAATCACACGTACAAACCTAGTAGGATTTTGATTGCAATTTTATTGAATTTAAAGCTCAGTTTCAATAATATTAACATTTTAAATGCTGAGTTGTCCAATATATGAGTGTGGTAAAGGCTTGCATTAGTGTTTTTTAGTATCTCTCAGGAGTGTCTTATGTTTCACAATTTTTAAATATTTATTCCTCGGTTTTAAATATTTTTATACTATTGTACATTTTTTTTTGTTTTATTTTCTGTTGTTATCAGTCATAGAAATGCAATTAAAATTTTTTTAATGTTTATTTATTTTTGAGAGACAGAGAGACAGAGAGACAGAACATGAGATCATGCCCTGAGCCAAAGTCGGATGCTCAACCAACTGAGCCACCCAGGTGCCCCTAGAAATGCAATTTTTGAAATATATAGTTGTTAAATTCATTTAATTCTATCTGTAGAATCTTTGGCATTTTCTACATAGATAGGTCACATTAAATAATAGCAGTTTTACGTTTTTTTAAATTCTTTTTCTTTCCTTACCACAGTGACTAGGACCTCCAGTATAAGGCTGAGCAGAAGTGGTGATAATTCTCATACATGTCTTATTCCTAATCTCAGAGGTAAAGCTTTCTGTGGTGACTGCTATTAGTGTTTTACAGATATCCTCTATGAAAGAAATTCTTTTCTTAGTTTGCCAAAAGTTGTATGTTGACCAGAAACAAATGCTGACTTTAAGCAACTACTTTTCCAGAAAGATGATCAAACAATCTTCCCTTTATTCTGTTAAATTCTAATTGGTTTTCCAATGTTAAACTAACACTGCATAATTACAACAAACTCAATTTACGTGTGACATATTATCACTTGTACATATTGTTGGGTTAGCTGACATTAAGAATTTTTGGGGTGTCTGGGTGGCTCAGTCAGTTAAGCCTCTGACTTCAGCTCAGGTCATGATCTCTTGGTCTGTGAGTTCAAGCCCTACATCAGGCTCTGTGCTGATATCTCAGAGCCTGAAGCCTGCTTCAGAGTCTGTGTTTCCCTCTCTCTGTCTCTCCCTCCCTCTCTCTCTCTCAAAAATAAATAAATATAAAAAAAATTTTTTTTTCAGTTTTTTCAGCAATAATAATGAAATGAAATAACTAACAATGATTACATCCAGAAAAGCAATGCAGTGACAATTTTCCTTTATTAAATTTTACATATAAAACAGAACTAGTAAAAAATTAATAAAATGCAAGAAATACAGTTTTAATACTTTTAAAGTACATTAATTTTTTTAAAACAGGAGAAAAATATTTATACCTACATATTGGTCTGCCATGGTGATGAATAATTCCATTGTGGTTTCTGGCTTTGAAAGTTCACTTCCACAAATTTGTCAATGGTATTATTGTCAAACTGATCTTCATATATTCATAGTCAATAGAATCAGTATATAGTATATACCTGGTCTGTCAATCCATTCACACTAATAGTTGATTGAAGAACCCTTTTTACTTATTTTAATTTCATATGTTTCTCTCACATGAAGAGAGATTAGAAATAGAAAGCTTTCAAATAAGGTTGTTTATCAGAGATTCATAAAAATCCCATTTCATAGTAAATTCAAGAAATTGTCCAAGTCTTTGTTCTCTGGGGTTCATGTGTTTCAAATGTTTCTGCAGTTGAAAATTTCCACTAAAACACCTTCACCAGAAATTTCATCATAAATTTCTATTATATTTGGTAAAATTCCCCCACAGCTTGTAATGTTTGTAAATTATTTGAGCTTCCTTCAGGTTCAGTTCATATCTCTAACCCTATGTACTGTGTAATCCTGAGTTTAAACACAGATTCAAAATAAACAATTATACCAGAGTGATTATGAAAATAAAAAACAGAAGTTGGTTGCTTATTCTTGAAATAAAAGTGTAGGGGCACCTGGGTGGCTCAGTCGGTTGAGCGGCCGACTTCGGCTCAGGTCATGATCTCGCGGTCCGTGAGTTCGAGCCCCACGTCGGGCTCTGTGCTGACCGACCAGCGCCTGGAGCCTGTTTCAGATTCTGTGTCTCCCTCTCTCTGACCCTCCCCTGTTCATGCTCAGTCTCTCTCTGTCTCAAAAATAAATAAACGTTAAAAAAAAAATTAAAAAAAAAAAAAAAAAGAAATAAAAGTGTAGCTGAGTTCACCTGTAGGGGAGTTGGAATTACTTCCATATAGAATACAATGTTTATTGAAGAATAAGTCATAGAAAAGGTAAGGGCACCTGGGTGGCTCAGTCGGTTAAGCGTCCAACTCTTGATTTCAGTTCAGGTCATGTTCTCACAGTTCATGGTATCAAACCCCACATCAGGCTCCATGCTGCCAGTGGAGCATGCTTGGGATTCTCTCCCTCTCTCTCTGCCCCTCCCCGGCTTGCACATGCTGTCTCTCAAAATAAGTAAACTTTAAAAACATGGTAATTTTCAACTTATATATGTATAATTACATTTCAGTAAGTGCACCAGGTGTTTAGAACTTAAACCTACAGAAGATTGCTTTTTCAGACACGAGTAGTATCACTGGCATTGCTTAGAACTGTCAGTGCATAGTATTAATATAAGCAGACAGACTTTTACTATTATTTTATTTTATTCCTTTAAAATTTTCTGCACACAACGCACTCCTTTACCGCCTATACTAGTAGGGGTAGTATACTAGTAGGGATAGACCACTGCCACCATTCCATCCTTGGTATACCTCTGTCCGGATGAGAAAAATAATGAGGGAAGCTGAAAAGAAACATTCATTTTCTTCTAACAAGCAGGCCAAAGAGTCTTCTGGAATTAAGAGATGCCAAGTAATTACAAGAATAATGAAGTGGTTTGTTGATTTATTTCTGGAAATATTCATTAAAAATACAAATTGCATTCACTTTTGCTCCTGCACTAGGCTTGTTAAATCATTACAATGTGCGTCATTTTTGTTTATCTGCCATCACTGGCAGTGCAGTAAAAGAACTTGTTCTAATGTCATGGAGTGGATAACCAACTGATATACCAAGATTAAAAATTTTGGTAAGGCAGACAAACCTCAGAAGTACCATTTGAGGTATTTCCTGGCCTTATCTGACACTTATCGCAAATTGAAGGGAGGAGAAGTCATGCTGTTCAATAAATGTGCATCCTTCCGGATCTGGAAAGAAAATGTTCTGAGAAATGTAATTAAATTTGGGGTGAATCATAACGTGAATCTTAATAGGCTGCAGCAAATGTCAAGCTTCTGGTTCACAGTTTAAAAAAGAAAAAAATTACTTCAGATATGGTAAAATTCCAACATCCTAAGAACGTAGTACTGCAGAAATTGTAGTAAGTAAAAATAACTGGAAAGCAGCATTAAATCTTGAAATGAAAATGACTACATCTTATATGATTTTTATGCTTTACCAACAAATTTGGTTGAAAGAAATAAACATCTTTCCTACCGGTCACAAAATAAATAGAAGAAATGCCCATTTGGTGTTTCCTGTTTGGTTCTGTTGGTGGGACTAATATTTCCTCCTGCTCTAACAATTGAGGATGTTCATGTTCTTGACCCCTCCACAGGGAAGCAGGAAAAAATCTGAACTCTGATGACTCTGTGTACTTCTGGCTTTGATGTGCTGCTCTGGCCTCTGTGGTAGAAGTGCCCTGTGCAGAGGAACAGAGCTGAACTTGTATTAAAAGCAGCGAAAATGGCAATTAAAGGTTTGATGTTTAGCAGTTGCATCTGTAAGTTTACTTGTGTAAGACTGTAACTTCTGTAGTAACACACTTAATGGTTTTAACTGCTCGCAAAGTTAGGCAGATAAAATATACAATAAGGCATTTTCTTTTTTTTTAATATAATTTATTGTCAAATTGGCTAATATACAGTGTGTAAAGTGTGCTCTTGGTTTTTGGGGTAGATTCCCATGGTTCATAGCTTATATACAACACCCAGTGCTCATCCCAACAAGTGCCCTCCTAAATGCCCATCACCCATTTCCCCTTCCTCCTCATCCCATCTCCTATCAACCCTCAGTTCGTTCTCTGTATTTAAGAGTCTCTTATGGTTTGCCTCCCTCCTTCTCTGTAACTGTTTTTTTTTTCCCCTTGCCTTCTCCGATAGTCTTCTGTTAAGTTTCTCAAGACCCATATACAAGTGAAAATATGATCTCTGTCTTTCTCTGACTGACTTATTTCACTCAGCATAATACCTCCCAGTTCCATCCACGTTGTTGTAAATGGCCAGATTTCATTCTCAATGCCAAGTAGTATTCCATTGTATACGTAAACCACATCTTCTTTATCCATTCATCAGTTGATGGACATTTAGGCTCTTTCCATAATTTGGCTATTGTTGAAACTGCTGCTATAAACATTGGGGTACATGTGCCCCTATGAATCAGCACTCCTGTAACCTATTTTTAATTTTTTGAGGAATCACCACACTGTTTCCAGAGCAGCTGCACTGGTTTGCATTCCCACCAACAGAGCAAGAGGGTTCCCATTTCTCCATATCCTCGCCAGCATCTGTTGTTTCCTGAGTTGTTAATTTTAGCCACTCTGAGCAGTGTGAGGTGGTGTCTCAGTGTGGTTTTGATTTGTATTTCCCTAATGAGGAGTGACATTGAACATCTTTTCAGGTGTCTGTTGGCCATTTGGATGTCGTCTTTGGAAAAGCGTCTATTCATGTCTTCTGCCCATTTCTTCACTGGATTATTTGTTTTTTGGGTGTTGAGTTTCTTAAGTTCTTTATAAGTTTTGGATACTAACCCTTTATGTGATATGTCATTTGCAGATATCTTTTCCCATTCCATTCATTAGTTGCCTTTTAGTTTTGTTAATTGTTTCTTTTTCAGTACAGAAGTTTTTTTTTATCTTGATGAGGTCCTAATAGTTCATTTTTGCTTTTAATTCCTACAATAAGGCATTTTCTAAAAGAAATGTAAAAATGGCCAATGAAGTAGTAAGCATATAGCAATAATGGGCCCATTGATAACAGAATATTTAAAGGGAACATTTTGGAGCCAACTATTATTATAATGCTTTGAAGTCTTAAACTCCAAATACCTTATAATCCCAATGATTTCTATCCCTTGGATGCCAGCTGTGGTTCTAGCAAATCATTTGCCTGAGATCCTGACAAGAAAATCCATCCTCCTTCAACTCTAGCTTTTCTGAAACCCCAAAATGATAATGGTTCAGGTTCTCAGGGTTCAGACCCTCCCAAGGTCATGTCTGAGAGCTCAAAAGCTCATTTCAACCTTGTCTGTTAACCTAATCCTCCTCTTCCTTATGTATTTGTTCACCTTGTGATGGAAGAGAGGGAGAAATCCATGAAACATTTAATTTTCTACTAGGAAATAATCCCACAAAGTCTCTGACTCACCTCTTTTTGTACTTAAGGGCCAATCGATTACTCTTTGTGATGTGCTGGGTAACTAAGTGAGAAAAATGGAGTCTGTTTTGGAGAAGGATGGTACTATTATCAGCTAATGATACCTTCCCCTGACTTTTCCCTGTTCTTTTCTTTCCTTACTGTCTACACTGTAAACCCTTTTAGAATCCATTAATTTCCCTTTTGCAGAAACCCATCCATTTTCCCCAGAAGGCATGCATATTTGAGGATCACACAAGTGACCCCCAACGTCAGCCTCAAGGCTACAGTTTAGACAACGTGAAATGTCATGAACTCTACTGCCTGACTGTAATCATTTTGCAAACTTTATGGTAACATTTTGATTTGGGCTTTCCCTCTTTATAGACTGTTCTAATGGAATGGATTTAGGAACATATATTTATTTTTTCACCTCTTGAGTGATTTTTATGCTTCATTTTGCTCTTACACGTTATTTCCCTCATTCAGATTTCTATATATTTTACTTTTCTTTCCATGAAGTCTTCCTCCTAATTGATACTCTGCAGCTCAGCAGTAAGCTTTAGGGAGCACCCAAAATCTTCACATTTGACAAACGAAGAGAGAATATAACAGTGTTCTTGGCCAAGTAAAAGAGACATGGAGTTAGGAGTGTAGTGAGTCAGGATTTGGCCTCCGCAGCATCAGCTAAACTATCCCTACTGCCACAGCACTGGATGAAAATACACGGCAATGAAGAGGGACAATGGTCACACAGGGTTATGTTGGTACCCTTTACATATTATCAGCAAGATCTAAAGAAGGACACTGACATGAAGATCACAGTAACTGCCAAAAGATTTCATCACTCTTGGCACAAGTTGCCCCTATGATATTTCAAACATAAAGGTCTTTCTTTCAAAGAAAGAGCTGAAGAGAACCCTTACCTCAGATTTTCCTTTTTTCTCTGTAGGCTCTTATTCCTCAGGCTTCTGCTTTCTCTCCTCTGAGCTCCTCCAGGATGAGGCCTCTCTCCCCGTTACTATAGTAATGGGTCAGGAAAATATCTGAATACATGCTGCAAAGTTAGTCAGTAAATTATAAATGGGTTACACATTTAAAAAGGCAGAGGGGCACCTGGGTGGTTCAGTCAGTTAAGCACTCAACTCTTGATTTCAGGTCAGGTCATGATTTCACGGTTTGTGGGAGCAAGTCCCGTGTCGGGCTCCATACTGACATGTGGAGCCTGCTTGGGATTCTCTATCTGCCCCTTCCCTGCTCGCATGCAAGCATGCTCTCTCTCTCTCTCTCTCAGAAGAAATAAATCAACATTTTAAAAAAATAAATAAAAAGGCAGAATTGTAAATCAGAGAGTAGTGGTCTTCACACAGAAGGCAGAAGGAAATTACACAACACACATCAGAGCATCAGAATGTGACAAACAAAAGTTGTATAAACATCTTACCTTTGCGGGAGTCCATCTACCTACCCCAGTTGCTATACAGGGCACTAGGCTCTATGAAAATGATAAAAGGTACAAGACATTTGGGGATGAAGGCAAGGTAGAAATTACAAATTATTTTATACAATTTATCCAAGAAAACAAGAGAGAAAACCCGTATGTTTACAACTTAGCTTGCCTCTTGA
The DNA here is from genome assembly GCF_023721935.1 of Panthera uncia. Taxonomy (NCBI): domain Eukaryota; kingdom Metazoa; phylum Chordata; class Mammalia; order Carnivora; family Felidae; genus Panthera; species Panthera uncia. Next base: position 73,894,372 of record NW_026057580.1, on the reverse strand, counting down.
ACTAAAAAGCTAATGGGATTTTGGTGATGGCTTATTCTAGCAGTCCTTACCCAGGGGGACACATCACAACTTGTGACAGACATTTTCAGAAACATGCCTGGCCTTACCCTAGGCCTGGTAAAATAACTGAGAGTGAGGCCTTGGGACTTTGCAAAAATTAGGCAACTAGTGTCTCAGTCTTCTGGGTTTTCCTTTTGCATAAAAATCCACCTCTTTCCAGTGACTTGTGAGTTTGGGAGCTTTGGTGTCTGAAGGACTCCTCTGATGCCACTAAACGTGATTCTGGGATAGCAACATATGGCCCTAGACTTTTTCAGGTGACCTCCCCCGCCCCCAAGAGGGTTGTTTCCCATCCTAGGTGAGCAGTTAAACTCTGCTGCTTCCAAAACCACATAATACTGGAACAGGTGGTACTTGTGCCTACTTGGTCTCCAACTGTCATGCGAAGAGGTCACGGGCACTCATTATTATGGCCTCATGGTGCAAACATGAAATGGAATAAATTTAGAGAAAACTTAAAAGCAGACAAGTAGGAGAGCACACACAATCGCCTGAGCCTTCATTACCCACAATTTAGGTCAGGCAGACAAGGACTGCATGCACCCTCAGAAGGATGATACTGGCCCCTAGAATCCACCACCCATTGACAGGGATAGGAAAGGGGAGGGCAGTGAACATCTATGTAAGGGCACAGTCAAATGATCAGTCTGTTCTTTACTTGAGCTCAAGCTGATTGAGTTAAAAATTGGCAGGTGCCCAACAAAGCCACACTCTCTTTGTGATATATATATATATATATATGTATATATATATATATATATGGCACTGTATGTAATCCTCAATCCTCACAGTGTCTTGACATTTCCACAGCTACAGACCCCGCAACTGTGTTCTTCCATGTCTGCCGTGATTTCCCTGTCCTTTCGACTGATGAAAACTTGAGACTCACAGAGTCAACCTAAACAGCTATTAGGGGTGTAGTTAGGATTACAGCCTGAGTTTGACTCCCAAACTCATATTCTAGCCATAAATCCAAACCACCAACTCCCAGCGGGTTACTCGTTCCCAGATATCAAAGCAGTCCTGGGAAAATAGGCAAAATATCTTTATTTCCCTGATTAGGCCTGCTATTGCACTTACCTCAGAGTCAGGCCAAAACTAAGGAAAATCTGCCCACTTACCACTGGCAAGATGATTAAGTAAGATATAAATTCACATCGAAATGATGGTGGAATTAGTTGGGAAGGCCAACAGCAGACATGGCTTTGGGACCTGTATTTCTTGTATGTAAGAAAATCCCTTTGTGGGCTGGAGATAAGCAGTGTAAGGGAAATCTACTGACTGCTGAGTTCATACATAAGGTAACTCTTACTGACTCTTGTTGGAGAGTCAGGGACAGTCATGATTAAATTGAGATGAGAAGAAGGAGTAGGAGTTAGCTGTATGAAAAGGGAGGAACTGAACGTCAAGTGCAAAGGCCTATGAACAGGAAAGAGAAGAAGCTAAGAGTTCACCAACATGTTTGGGGTGAAGAAGCTGATGTGGAACCAATCAAAAGTTGAGGCTGTGAGGTAAGGGCCAGATCATGCAGAGCCTTACAGGCCATGTTAAAGATACTGTATATAATCTAAGGACCATAAGAAGACATTGTAGGATTTTAAGGAGGTCCAGGATATGATCAGATTCACATTTCATATTCCCCATTTTCTCTCCTCATTTCCTGTCCCAGGCTTTTACTCTAATAAATTTCTTGTACATTTAATCCTGAATTAGCATCTGCTTCTTGGAGAATCCATGCCAACATAACTCACAGAACTTTTTAGAAGTAAATGAGTTAAGGTATGTGTATTATACTTTTTAAAAGAGGGGGTTTCTCAATCAATTTCACGGACATCTGTTAAATATATTCTTTACTGTAATTAGTTTTAGGATCTCGAAGTCACCTACAGGACAACCAGAGACCATCTTTCTGGGATAGCTGTTGTTTCAGGTCATTTAGCACCATGTTCCATTGCATTGCTGTGGTAAAGATTATCTCATGACTTGAAGGAATAATGAGTCATCAAAAAGTATTTTTAAAAAATTCTGCTTATCTAGTAGAGTTTGGATCATTAATTAAAAGCTATGAAAAACAAATTTCCCGAAGTCCAGTTCCAGGAGAGGGTCAGGCTATCTATCCATTTATTGTTAGACACAGATATCTGAAAAAGAAGCATAATTTTGAAATTATTATTTTAATAAAAAGGATAACATTTTCTATCAGAACATTCCTTATTACTGCTACTTTTCCACAAGACATACAGTATATTCTACATACTACAGAGCATTTAGACAAATGGTTAAATCACTAAATTGTGGAACCACTGATTTTATTTTATTATTATTATTATTATTATTATTATTATTATTTTAAATATAATTTATTGTCAAGTTAGCTAACATATAGTGTATACAGTGCTCTTGACTTTGGGAGTAGATTCCCATGATTTATCGCTTACAAAAACACCCAGTGTTCATCCCAACAAGTGCCCTCCTAAATGCTCATCACCAATTTTCCCCTCTCCACCCGCCCCCATCCACCCTCGTTTGTTCTCTGTATTTAAGAGTCTCTTATGGTTTACCTCCCTCTCTGTTTGAAACTATTTTTTCCTCCTTCCCTTCTCCCATGGTCTTCTGCTAAGTTTCTCAATTTCCACATATGAGTGAAAACATATGATATCTGTCCTTCTCTGACTGACTTATTTCACTTAGCATAATACCTTCCAGCTCCATCCACATTGCTGCAAATGGCCAGATTTCATTCTTTCTTATTGCCAAGTAGTATTCCATTGTATACATAAACCACATCTTGTTTATCCATTCATCAGTTGATGGACATTTGGGCTCTTTTCATAATTTGGCTATTGTTGATAGTGTTGCTATAAACATTGGGGTACATGTGCCCCTATGAATCAGCACTCCTGTATCCTTTAGATAAATTCCTAGTAGTGCTATTGCTGGGTTGCAGGGTAATTTTACGTTTAAGTTTTTGAGGAACCTCCACACTGTTTTCCAGAATGGCTGCACCAGTTTGTATTCCCACTGACAGTGCAAGAGGGTTCCCATTTCTCCATATCCTCACCAGCATCTGTTGTTTCCTGAGTTGTTAATTTTAGCCACTCTGAGCAGTGAGGTGGTACCTCACTGCGGTTTTGATTTGTATTTCCCTGATAATGAGCAATGTTGAGCATCTTTTCATGTGTTTTTTGGCCATTTGGATGTCTTCTTTGGAAAAGTGTCTATTCATGCCTTCTGCCCATTTCTTCACTGGATTATTTGTTATTTGAGTTTGGTAAGGTCTTTATAGATTTTGGATACTAACCCTTTATGCAATATGTCATTTGCAAATATCTTCTCCCATTCTGTCGGTTGCCTTTTAGTTTTGTTGACTGTTTCCTTTGCAGTGCAGGAGTTTTATCTTGATGAGGTCCCAATAGTTCATTTTTGCTTTTAATTCCCTTGCCTTCAGAGACATGTTAAGTAAGAAGTTGCTGCAGCTGAGGTCAAATAGATTGTTGTCTTGTTTTCTCCTCTAGGGTTTTGATGGTTTTCTGTCTCACATTTAGGACAGACAGCATATTCTACATACTACAGAGCATTTAGGCAAACGGTTAAATTACTAAATTGTGAAACCACTGATTTCAAATCACATAGATTATTATTAGTTAATTATCAGTCAAAGATGCAGCCCCAAAGGGCCAACTTCTAACACATAGGCCAGGGCCATCTTGCTTATGCATGCATGGTGGACACTGCAGGAGTGGTGACCTCAACACCAGAGCCCCCCCCCCCCCCCCCGCCCCAAGTTCCAGGAAGCTCACAGCCCTTGGTCCTAAGCCATGGAGACGTCTTGCCCAGAGGGCCTGAACTGTCTGGGGACCAAAAACTGCTTGATGACCCCCCCAAGACTGGAAAGGCAGCAGCAACCATCTGGAGCACAGGGCTGTCCTCAGTATCTCGTGTTACAGAGAGAAATAGATGACCTTAAAGAGCAACTTGTGGCCATGCAGTCCCTGACTGACAAGTTCCAGACCCTTTGAAGCTGAGCCCAGCATCTTTGTACAAGAGGAGCAGCTAGTATCTTGGAAGCCAGAGATCCAGGGAGCTGTGGACAAGCTGGTTCCTTCCTGTTTGACCTCAGCCAGGGCTTCTTCTCCATTCTTTTGCACCCTTCCCACCCCAGTTCACAGCAATTTCAAAATAAAATACCTCTCATGTTAAAAACAAAAAACAGAAAAACTCTAGTTATGAATCAGAGGCCAATTCTATGTAACATTTAGGATTAGTTGGAAAGTCTTTATAGAAAGATCCATAAAACTCAGCCATGAACTCAGCCATGAGCCAGAACAAGAACCTAACTCAGAAGCAGATTTTGGTCTTCCTGTCTTCCATTTGCCCTTCTGTTTTGTTTTGTTTTGTTTTGTTTTGTTTTTTAGCCTCAGTCTGAGCTCCTTTCAGAATAAATTTCTGAGATTTATAATATTAAGAAATTTACTGGGATAAACTTCAAGCATTGATTCTCTACCTCAGATGCAAATTTAGTTCATTTGGGAATTTTGGGATGAAATGGAGTGACTCCAGACCCACTAAAGGGGAATCAGAGTATTTGATGGAAGATAGTGGGGAGCTGTAGGGATCTGTATTTTTTAAACCACCAGATATAACTGATGTGAAACAGCATTATGAGCCATAGCTTTGGAAGCCATCAATTGTCTAATTTCATGCAGTATAACACAGTGCTGCTGTGGGTTATATCTCCAGAGCACGGGTTCTGGAGATAAACAGTCTGGGCTCAATTCCTAAGTCTGCCTTTTACTAGCTTTGTGAGCATGAGTAAATTACTTAATTTCTATACTTGATTTATTCAACATCCAATGTATATTTGTTGAGTGCCAGGCCCTGTTCTAAAAGTATACCAGTGGAAATTCCTACCCTGGGGACATTATTTACCATCTAGAACAAAGAGACTTACAGAACAATAACAATATAATATTTTTAAAATATATATATTTGAAGATTATAAGATAATAGGGGGAAAAAGCAGGGTAGGGGTATTGAGAGTATGTGTGTGTTGGATCTTCCACACTCACAGAGTTGTTGTGAAGGCGGAACAGATTTTACATGTAAGGTGGTTAGAACAGTGCCTGGCACATAATGTTCAGTAAGTACTATGGACTATTCCCTTATTTTACCAATGAGGAAACTGATACTCAGAGAAGTGGAGGAATCTGTCCAAGTAAGTAAGACAGGAGGTGAATCAGGCCCCATGCTACCTGTGCCTCACCCACCTCAACTCACCCCTACAGGCATTTCAGTCTGGGGCTAGAAGACAGATGCTAAAACAATGGGGCCAGAGCCTACCTTTTTTTTTTTTTTTTTTCTTTTTCTTTAAATGTTTATTTATCTTTGAGAGAGAGATAAAGACAGAACTGGAGCAGGGGAGGGGCAGAGAGAGAGGGAGACAAAGAATCCCAAGCACAGAGCCTACCTCTTGACACAGATTCCTGTTCCTGAATGTGGCTCTTGCTGGTGCCATACATCAGAAGCAAATATTGCTAAATGTTACTTTTATTTGGCATCCCTGAAGACAGGGATAAGACAAAAGGCTAAAGGAACACACCTTGTGTGTAACTCTAGCCAACTCCTTAAGTGTCTTTATACTATAATAGTCATATAAGGGGTATCTACTGGTCTCCATGTACATCACGAATAGGTAAACAATGGCTAAGGAAAAAGCTAAAAGGAAACTATAAAATGCATTTTTATACAATATAATAATTATTATTAAAAACTTCCCTTAGGGGCACCTGGGTGGGTTGGTTGGTTGGGCAGCTGACTTTGACTCAGGCCATGATCTCACAGCTCGTGAGTTCAAGACCGTGTTGGGCCCTGTGCTGACAGCTCAGAGCCTGGATCCTGCTTCAGATTCTGTGCTTCCCTCTCTCTCTGCCCCTCCCCGGCTCACGCTCTGTCTCTGTCTCTCAAAAATAAACATTAAAAAAAAATTTTGTTTAATTTCCTTTAGAAATGGTACTATCGTGTGATTTAAAAAAATCTGATAATTTCTCCCAATATATTTAGGCCAAAGCATTATTTTAAAGCATTCCTGGAGTCTGATGGAACTTAGAAAGCTTACAAGCAGATAAGTCAGGAAAACAATAATTAAAGCCAATTTTTGGTAAAAATGTGTTATTGGAATAACTTATCTGAGCTAAAGTCCTATGAAATGTCCAAATAATTCCTCTAACCCTTTCTTAGAATGACTAATATTTGTTTGAGTTACAAAATAACTATGAAGATTAAAACCCGTATGAGTGACTAAGCTCAAACTTGTTCCCATGACCCTCGTGTCTAAAAAAAAAGAGAGAGAGAGAAAGGAAAAACTGAATTCAAATTTAATTAAAAATTAAATCTGAGGTTGAGTAAAGGAAGGAGCTATCACTTTAAATATGTTGCAATCCATACTAGAACCTAAATGAAAAATGTAATTTGCTCTGTTAAGAGTCTTGCCTTATGATAATACAGCAAAATCTTCTTTTATCCTTATTGTGAGAGCAGATGGACCGGAAAGGAGAAAGACAAAACAGTAAACCTTGATTTAGGATAAGAGATTAAATTGACATAAAAAAAAAATGGAAAAAGGAAATCATTAAGGCAGTGGCTAAGAGCCTTGAAAGAAAAGATAAGTACAGTGTAAACTGATGTAAACAGCAGAGAAAATTGCTCTGTGAATAAGAGGGTTTAATTTTATGTATAATACATTTTTTAAAAAATTTTCTCTCTGAGTTTATTTATTTATTTTGAGAGAGATGGGGAGAGAGAGAATCCCAAGCAGGCTCCACATTGTCAGCACAGAGCCTGATGTAGGGCTCAAACTCACAAACCGTGAGATCATGACCTGAGCCGAAATCAAAAGCCAGACATTTAACTAACTGAGCCACTCAGGAGCCCCAAGGATAGTGAGCTCTAAATCTCTTATAATAGTCAAAATAGTAAGCACACTAAATGACTAGAGGACTAGCATGTTTGTGACCTTAACGCTAAAAGAGTTAAAAATCTCTACTTTATAAGAAAGCAATGACTAAATCATTTGATTAAAAACACCCAACTCTAATAGTTCTCAAAATTTAGAATGTCCCTTATATGCATGACTATTGGGGTATTTTCATATTTGAGCTAAGCAAAGGTGAATGTGTTCATATATAGTATATCTATTACCTGAAGCCACACAGAATGGCAAATGTAGGATTCACATGACAGATGATGAATAGGTAACTGACTTTTATTTTACAGTGTGTGTACTCCAAATGACATGTATAATGACTAAGTATGTAAAAAGTTATTTTCTGGACCATTCCTTAAAAAAGAGAGTTATGTGTGTGGAGGTTGGGGAGTAGGGAATAAATATTTATGGATATATATATCCATATATATGGTGATATATACATCTAAACAATAGATGTATATGTCATGTAATACAATAGATCATTCTAATTTTACTTAATTTAATCTTAATATCTTAATAATCTTAATTATGAGATAATATGAATAAGCTCAATTTACCAATGAGTGTTCTAAACAAAATGAAAAGTTTTAGTAAAAGCAATATTCAGATATTTTAATTACCTATCAGTTTCTTATTTTGTTCTCCTGATATATAAAGTATTAATCATAAGAGCTACTATTTATTGAGTATCTACTATGTTCATAATTTACATATATTTTTCATTTTCAAAACAACCCCACAGAGGGGCACCTCGGTGGCTCAGTTGGCTAAGCATCTGACTCTTGATTTCAGCTCAGGTCACGATCTCTCAGTTCTTGCATTTGAGCCGTGCCTCGGGCTCTGCAGTGACAGTGTGGAGCCTACTTAGGATTCTCTCCCTGTCTCTCTCTCTCTCTCTCAAAATAAATGGAAAGAAAACCCCAGAGAAAGATAGACACACACACACACACACACACACACACACACACAAGGAGGGACAGATCAAGTTCTATGTGACTTTATACATTTACAAGATTTATAAATGGCTTAAAGGATTTAAGCCACAGGGTGCCTGGTGTAGAGTGTACTTAAAAAAAAAAAGAAAAAAAGACTTAAGCCAAGCTTTGAAACAAAAACAAGGGCCTTGTATAGAAAAAAATATTTCTTCTCAAGTAGGCTCCACACCCAAAGTGGGGAAACACCAACTGAAATAGCCAGGCACTCCAAGAAAAAATATTTTTAATAAAAGATCAGTTGGAGTGAAGGTAACAAACAAATGGAAACCAAGATTCCTACTGCTGTTTAACTTGGTACTACCTAAAGAAAAATTATTCATAATTTATTAATAACAGTACTTCATAAAAAAAAAAATTTCTCCATTAGTGTAGGTATGCTTTATCATCTAGTTCATGTTCATCTAGTACATGAAGGAAAGTATTTTTTTCCAGAGTAACAGTTTTCAATTAAATGCATTCAACATTCTTTACTAAGATATTCTTTTGAGGTTACTGAAATCCATCATTTACAATATAGGAACAGGCAGGCAGGGCTATATTCAATACCTCTGCTTGATTAGAAACTGAGGCTCACTGTGGCTCTCTCTGTCAAATGCTAAAATCAACTTGTCACAAATTCAAGTAAAGTAGCAATGAATCCAAGCTCAAACAGTAGGGTTAATGAATGACTAAAGTGGTCAGGTTCAGATTCTGGTTCATTCATTCAGCAAGCCTGGAATCCAGTGGGTCAGGCACTGTGTTGAAGACAGAAAGATAAAGCACACAGATGCTACCCTTAGGATTCACTTCCCAGTGGGTGAGAAAGATCCATCAGCAACCCAACATAAGAAAGAGTCCTAAATGCTATATTTTATCTCTATGCAAAGTGTTGCCAAAAAAAAAAAAAAAAAAAAAAAAAGCAGACGTTAGTCTGCTCAGGCTGCCATAACAAAATACCATAGACTGCATAGTTTAAAAAAAAAGAAATGTATATTCTCATAGTTCTGGAGGCTGAGAAGTCCAAGATAAAGATGCTAGCAGGTTGGGTCCTGGTGAGAACTCTTTTCCTGATTTGCAGATGGCTACCAGATTCTTGCTGTGTCCTCACATGGCAGAGAGAGCAAGCTCTCTGGTGTCTCTTCTTATAAGGGCACTAATCACATCATGAGGGTCCCACCCATGATGAACTCATTTTACTCTACCTCCCAAAGGCCCCATCTCCAAATACTACCACATTGGGAGTTAGGGCTTTAACATATGGATTTTAGGAAATGCAAAATTTAGTGCATAGTGGGAGGGAATGTTAACTCTGCAGAGAGTTGTAGAGGAGGGTGTTGCAAAGGAAGTGACTCCTGAGCTTGGTCTCAAAGCAGGCATGGGAGGTTACCAGCAGAGGAGCAGGAAGGGCACACCATGCAGAAAGGACAGCAGAAATAAAACACAGGAGAAGGAACAAATTGTGATCATTTCAGCATGAATAGAGTAAAAAATACCTCTAAGGAAAGGAAAGAATAAGGTAGAAAAACTAAGTTGGGACCAGATTATAGAAAGTTCTTGAGTCTGATACTGAGAAGCTTAAAATTTCTTTACACGGGGCTGTGGAAAGCTGCTGAAATTGTATGTGTATGTATGTGTGTGTATGTGTGTATGTGTTATAATAAAAATGAATGAAAGAAATTTTTAATGTTTATTTATTTTTGAGAGACAGAGAGAGATACAGCATGAGTGTGGGGGGTAGGGCAGAGAGAGAGGGAGACACAGAATCCGAAGCAGGTTCCAGGCTCTGAGCTGTCAGCACAGAGCCCAATGCAGGGCTCCAACTCACGGACTGCAAGATCATGACCTGAGCCTAAGTCAGACACTTAACCGACTGAGCCACCCATGCGCCTCTATACTAAAAATGAATTTTGAGAAGTTTTTTATGTTGAAACAATTTCAAACCTACATAATAGTTGCAAGAATAGTACAAAAATTCCTATATTCTCTTTACCCAGATTTACCAATTGTTACTATTTTGCCACATTTGCTTTATTATCCTCTACCTATAGCATGTATATTATTTACATAGACAGATACAAATGGACAGATATGGATATGCATGTGTATACACACATGCACATTTTTTAAAAGTTATTTTTCAATGTTTTTAAATTTATTTTTGAGACAGAGAGAGACAGAGCATGAGCAGGGGAGGGGCAGAGAGAGGGAGACACAGATTCCAAAGCGGGCTCCAGGCTCTGAGCTGTCAGCACAGAGCCCAACGTGGGGCTTGAACTCACGGAGTGAGAGATCATGACCTGAGCTGAAGTCAGATGTTCAACCGACTGAGCCACCCAGGCGCCCCCACACACGTGCACATTTTAATACACATTTTATTTTTTCTGAACTAGTTGAGAGTAGGTTCACACATTAAGTCCTTTTTTTTTCTTTCTTCCTTTCCTTCCTTCCTTCCTTCCTCCTTCCTTCCTTCCTCCTTCCTTCCTTCTCTTTCTTTTTGAGAGAGACAGAGAGAGAGAGAACAAGTGGGGAGGAGGGGCAGAGAGAGAGACACACACAGAATCCGAAGCAGGCTCCAGGCTCTGGGCTGTCAGCACAGAGGCAGACGCAGGGCTCAAACCTGTGAACCGTGAGATCATGACCTGAGCCAAAGTCAGACGCTTAACCACTGAGCCACCTAGGCACCCCAAATTCCTTTACCCTTTAATAATTCAGTGTGTATTTTTCAGGAATAAAGACATTCTCTTTTATTACCATGTTACAGGCATCAAATTCAGGAAACACTGATATAATATTTTTATTACAATTTTATCAACTTTGTAACAATGACCTTCATACTATGACAGCTTTTTTGTGTGTGTGTGTAGGACGAAATCCAGGATTGTGTATTGCATTTCATTCTTTTGTACTGTAGTCTCTTTTAATCTGAAATGTTCCCCAGCCTTTATTTTTCATAATATCAATATTTTTAAAATACAGTGAGAATTTTCAAAACAAATAGTATGTTAAAAAATACATTACTCTTATTCTTACTTTTAGAGTTTATTTATTTATTTTGAGAGAGAGCATGCATGAGCAGGGCAGGAATAGAGAGAGGGAGATAGAGAATCCCAAGCAGGTTCCCCGCTGTCAGCATAGAGCCCAATGTGGGGCTCGATGTGGGACTAGATCCACAAACTATGAAATCATGACCTGAGATGAAATCAAGAGTCAGAGGCTTAACCGACTGAGCCACCCAGGTGCCCCCCAAAATACATTACTATTGAAAAATGAGTAAGGTCAGCAAGAAAGAGATTGATGGATAAGAAAGGGCATAGAATATAAGGGAAAGAGAGTCCAGACTGAACCAGGTGAAATAATGAAACCCTCACAGGATAGGAGAGAAGGGCACGCATGTAGCAGACTTGAACAGCATTTAGGACAGATTATCTGTGAAATGTAAAGGAAGTGAAAATTTGATTCTAACTTGGGACATTTAATGGATGGTGATAAGGATTATAATATAATAGATTTTGATTTTTGTTTGGTTTTAGGTTGAAGAAGGATAACCAGTTGTTTTTTAATGCTGAGCAGATCTGTAATGTTGGAAACAAGACACAGAGCTTAGGTGAAATGTCTAAAATGTCTAAAATAGGGAAGGATTACCTAAAGAAGATAAACCTAAACAACCTACCTTCTGCTTATCTTTCTACTCCCCAACTGAGCCCTGAGCACAGCAGATATTTAATAAGGATTGTAGACCTACAACCATCTCTTAGAAGCCTAAGGAAAATACCTAGGAATAAATCTAACCAAAGAGGTGAAAAATATATACACTGAAAACTATAGAAAACTTATGAAAGAAATTGATACCAAAAAAAATGGAAAAAGATTCCATGCTCCTGGATAGGAAGAACAAATATTGTTAAAATGTCAATACTACCCAAAGCAATCTACATATTCAATGCAATCCCTATCAAAGTAACACCAGCATTCTTCACAGAGCTAGAACAAATAATCTTAAAATTTGTACGGAACCAGAAAAGACCCCGAATAGCCAAAGCAATCTTGAAAAACAAAACCAAAGCAGGAGGCATCACAATCCCAGACTTTAAGCTATACTACAAAGCTGATATCATCAAGACAGTATGGTACTGGCACAAGAACAGACACTCAGATTAATGGAACAGAATAGAGAACCCTGAAATGAACCCACAAATGTATGGACAACTAATCTTTGACAAAGCAGGAAAGAATATCCAATGGAATAAAGACAGTGTCTTCAGCAAGTGGTGCTGGGAAAACTGGACAGCAACGTGCAGAATAAACCTGGACCACTTTCTTACACCATACACAAAAATAAACTCAAAGTGGATGAAAGACCTCAATGTAAGACAGGAAGCCATCAAAATCCTCGAGGAGAAAGCAGGCAAATACCTCTTTGATCTTGCCTGCAGCAACTTCTCACTCAACACATCTCCAGAGGCAAGGAAAACAAAAGCAAAAATGAACTATTGGGACCTCACCAAAATAAAAAGTTTCTGCACAGCGAGGGAAACAATCAGCAAAACTAAAAGGCAACTGACAGAATGGGAGAAGATATTTGCAAATGACATATCAGATAAAGGTTTAATATCCAAAATCTATAAAGAAGTTATCAAACTCAACACCCAAAAAACAAATAATCCAGTGAAGAAATGGGCAAAAGACATGAATAGACACTTCTCCAAAGAAGACATCCAGGTGGCCAACCGACACATGAAAAAATGCTCAACATCATTCATCCTCAGGGAAATACAAATCAAAATCACAATGAGATACCACCTTACACCTGTCAGAATGGCTAACATTAACAACTTGGGCAACAACAGATGTTGGCAAGGATGCGGAGAAAGAGGATCTCTTTTGCATTGCAGGTGGGAATGCAAGCTGGTGCAGCCACTCTGGAAAACAGTATGGAGGTTCCTCAAAAAACTAAAAATGGAACTACCCTATGACCCAGCAATTGCACTACTAGGCATTTATCCACGGGATACAGGTGTGCTGTTTCAAAGGGACACATGCACCCATGTTTATAGCAGCACTATCAGCAATAGCCAAAGTATGGAAAGAGCCCAAATGTCCATCGATGGATGAATGGATAAAGAACAAGTGGTATATATATACAATGGAGTATTACTTGGCAATCAAAAAGAATGAAATCTTGCCATCTGCAACTACATGGATGGAACGGGAGGATATTATGCTAAGTGAAATTAGCCAGAGAAAGACAAAAATCATATGAGTCACTCATATGAGGACTTTAACAGACAAAACAGATGAACATAAGGGAAAGGAAACAAAAATAATATAAAAACAGGAAGGGGGACAAAACAGAAGAGACTCATACATATGGAGAAAAAAAAAAGGAAGCCTAAGGAAAAGACAAGGGGTGGCCAAGTTTCCTTCCAGGCAAAGGAGGGCTGGGAAGAATCTGGGGATTTCCCTGCAGTGCCTGTCTAGCTCAGTCAGTGCAACATGCAATTCTTGATCTCTGGGGTTGTGAGTTTCAGCCCCACGCTGGGTGTGGGGATTACTTAAAAATAAAATCTTAAAAAAAGAAAAAAAGAATTGAGGAGCCCCTGGGTCAGCAAACCGGGACATCTCCTCCTCTGCTGCTGATAATCAGTCAAACAGGAATTAACAGGGTGTCAGAAGCACACAGTGCTTTGTACCAGGTCCGCAATCCCTCATCCAGAATTTCCAAACCCAAAAAACTTTGAAAACTATTTTTGTATCTCATCTGGCAGCAAAATCTGACCTGAATTGATCTGAGGCTCTTGATGGTGTTTCTTTATTCCACTTACTGTGCATATTCATACATTTCTCTGCATGCCTATTAATGTGTTTGATAACAAGTGCTGTCTCAAAACTCACTGGGGATAATACTTAATACGCACCCTAACTATCTCCTTTCTAAAATCCCAAAAATTCTGAATTTCAAACTCATGGGACTGTAGAGATTTCAGATAAGGAAATATGGAAGTATATTTGAAAAGTTGGGTAACTATTACCTTCACAACCTAGACTGACACCTTTAAATGAACATTTCACTCATGAAAAGTGTCCCTAGGCTTTGGCATCTTACATGTGGAACTAAAGAGAAAGCCTTCATTTGGCCTGTTCTGACTCATTGTCCATTTCAGCATCTTTGGCTCTTTGATTCATTCTGTCCCTCAGCATCCATTACAGACCTGGCTCACCACTGAATCCAAAGCCCTCACTCTTCTTCTGGATATGGCTTTTGCTATTTGATCTCTGACCCTCCTGAACCATAACTTCCTCCAAGAATAGAGCTTACCATGGGGCGCCTGGGTGGTTCAATCAGTTAAGCGTCCGACTTCAGCTCAGGTCATGATCTCACATCTGTGAGTTCGAGCCTCATGCTGGGCTATGTGCAGACAGCTCAGAGCCTGGAACCTACTTAGGATTCTGTGTCTCCCACTCTCTCTGCCCCTCTCCCACTCACACTCTGTCTCTCTCTCTCAAAAATAAATAAAGCATTAAAAAAAAAAAAAAAAGAATAGAGCTTACCCGTCCCCTTTCCCCTGCCAGTCCTTCCCTACCCTCACTGTGCTGTGCCCTATGGGACTCATCTCTTGCACCTGTGCCCTGCTGACCTGCCCCATATCCTGGGAGGCAGGGAAGTAGGCAAAAAAGGAAATCAGACCAGCCAGCCATTCAACCATCCAGTTGGCCATTGGTTAGCTAATCAGTTATTCATTCATTCACAAAATCTATATTGAAAATCCTAAGTACCTGAAGTATAGCAATTAACAGGCATATTTGATGTCATCATTGAGTTTACAGTCTAGCAAGGGAAACAGGTAATAAATAATTAACTACAACTGTAGTAAGTGCTACAAATGGAGATGCAGAGTGAAGTGAGAATGTTCAAGGGGATGGGAGAGAAGGGGCCTAATCTAGTACAGAGGTTCAAAGAATGAATGTGGAAGCCACATTGGATATTCTTTCCTGCTTTGTCAAAGGAGAAGAGGTTGCCTGCTCTCTCTCTCTTTATGTTCCCCCATACATCCGTTCTAAAACCATTCAACCTGACTACCTCAGTAGTAGAACCACCATTCCACAACGAAAGAATGCTCTCTTAGCACCTTGCTCCATATTTTGTGTTTGAATAGTATACAAAAATCACAGTTGGAATGATTTCACCTTTAAGTTTGTTGTCCATAAATGTTATTTAAACTCTTAAGGAAAGATGGCCATGAAGTTTGCATTAAGAGTCATTAACGCCCACCCCCTCCCTAGGTGGCTCAGTTGGTTAAGCATCTGACTCTTCATTTCGGCTTGGGTCATGATCTCACGGTTCGTAGTGAATTTGAGCCCCGAGTCTGGCTCTGCACTGACAGTGTGGAGCCTGCTTGGAATTCTCTCTCTCTCCCTATCTCTCTCTGCCCCTACCTGACTTGTGCTGTCTCTCTCTCTCTCAAAATAAATAAATAAACTTAAAAAAAAAGAATCATAATCGTATGTTATCATGATTCTTCACTTAAATAGAGCAGAATTTACTCTGGCTTACTTCCATACTCCAAGACTTTTATGCTGCCTGCTGGCATTAGGAACACTGCTGGAATTCATTCTTGAACAGAACTTTTCCTGAACTGAAACTCTACACTAAAAAGCAGTGAAGAAAACTTGTTACCATTCATTTATTTTGGACTTAGATTCAAAGGGTAGGAGGAATGGGGGAAGGACAATAGTTCTTTGACACCAGTTAGAAGAAGGCCAAAAAATCCCTCATTAGACTTGATAGCCTGAGGCAGAATAGGAAAGCAATTAGGCAAAGTATATCTTTAGCAGGAGGGGAAAGATAAGATAAATATATGTCATGAAGCATATTAAGCCCTTGCCAACTATTATACATAGTCTCTCTGAATTCTAAAATTTCCCAGGTCTTCACTACTCTGAAATTTTATCAGGAGTGGCAAAATTATATATTCAGAAGATAAATGAATGTGTACATTTGAAGTTGGGCTTTTTTCTTTTTGTTTTAGTATCTGTATGAAAATAATATTCAAATATGGAAGGAAATGAGTATTACATACTAAGCACTGTTTAGTGTGCCAAAAATAGTAACAGCCACCTAAAATGTACTACTTGAAACTTACTATTCAAATATGACTCTATTATTTCCAATTGTTCGTCTAATTGTGACTTCGGATCCCAAAAGATTACAGCAACCTCTGAAAGTACAAATTTAGTAGTTTAGTGCCTGAATAAAGTCTCTTTCTGGAAGGCGTGAAGGTCTGTCTTTTCTTTATTCTCCAAATACTATACACATCTTCCTAACAAAAATTTACAATTTTTTTTTCTGGACTAAGGTTTGTGAGTAACTGCCAAATTTAAAAAATAGTTTGAACAAAAGCATATTATTAGCAGACTGGCAGTTTATTAAAATTCCACAACTGTATTTCCATCTAATGTTCCACATTATCCTTGTCTACAGCCAACCATCACCAAAACTAGCAACCTCAGAAAACAGACAAGTGTGTTCAGTAACTTTCTTTTAGATCATACTAATTTTACTGGGTCAACTTCAGTTCACAATATACTGTGGAATTAGCCATTTCAACATTAATAACTAAAAGATGTGCACTGAAAGATTATCTTGGCCCTCTTATGTTAGAAAAAAAAAAAGTTGTGACTAGTTTGTTCAAGTTTTGAAATCCTATTTGGTACAAGTTGAGTGATAGGAACCTCCCTCATCTCCCTCTCTGTCTCTATAACTCTATCTAGTCTGTATCTCTCTGGATCTATATATTTTGTATGATGTCCTCTGTGCTTAGAATGCCTGACTCATTTAGGAGAAAGAAAGCAACCGCCCATATTCTAAAGTAGCTTAAACACATTCTGCCAGGGCTGCTGCCTTAGCTAAAAGACTAAATACAACCCTGGAGAAAAGCCCCAAGTAAAAATGATAACATCCCCCAGACGATTAAAGCAGTTTAGAATTTTGTGTTTATTTCTTCTTCCTAAAAAATCTTGATGGCCAACCAGTTAGACATCAAAAATCCTTCCAGAACTTGGGTTACTATACATTTGTAACTATACTCAGAACTCTGTGTTTACCCACCTCTCCACTACCCACAAACGTGGCACACATTTCTTCTGCTTTTTTCTTTTTTTTCTTTTTCACTCTGTTTGCCATTAAAGCCAGAAATTCAAAAATGAGGAAGTTCTGAAGGGCAGACTCTACAAAACTGACCTAACTAGGGTTATATTCTTAAAACTTTTGGCCCAGGATTGCCTAATATATTCTAGTTATAATAGTTGTAAGATTTATGAGTTCAAATTCTATGAAACTCAAAATCAGGAATGAT
Organism: Panthera uncia; assembly: GCF_023721935.1. NCBI lineage: Eukaryota > Metazoa > Chordata > Mammalia > Carnivora > Felidae > Panthera > Panthera uncia. The sequence goes on along the minus strand of NW_026057580.1, from coordinate 73,877,000 downwards.
TTTTTTTTTTTCTTTCCTTTTCTAAGGAATGGGAATTTACCTTTCAGGATGAGAGAATTTACCTACATTTTTAGTTTACCATGCCTTTGGGGCATTTTGTTTCCTAATAGCTTTCTAAACTCATACATAACTTGGTTTTCAACAATATTTTAATGTTTATTTATTTTTGAGAGAGAGAGAAAGAGAGCACACGAGCTCAAGTGGGGGGGGGGGGGGACAGAGGGGGGGGGGGACACAGAATCCGAAGCAGGCTCCAGGCTCTGAGCTGTCAGCACAGAGCCTGACGCAGGGCACAAACCCATGAACCGGGAGATCATGACCTGAGCCACTGGGTGGGGGGGAGGATTAACCTACTGAGCCACCCAGGCACTCCAATTATAGATAACTTTTAATTGACTCAAATTATTTTTAAAACCACTAGAGAGAGAAACTGCTAACTGTTCCTCCATACTCAGTCCTCTCTTCTTCCTCTTGAATTTTAGGTGAGCACAAAACAGCATTAGCTAGAGACTAATTTCTCTCTGCCTCCCTTGTAAACCAAGTTTTACCATTGGCATGTGAGTGAATATGACTGTGGAATTTTCAGGTCAAATTAAAAAACTGTTTGCCTTTACTTCCTCTTTCCCCATATATTTGTTACTCAATAATACTTGATAATTATTACCTACTTTATGAAAATTGATACCATCCTGGGAAGAGAAAAGCTAGTAAAAACTGTCCTCATGTTTAACTTGTTTCTAAACTAAGAAGGAGAAGTAAATTCACAAATAAATAAAACAAAGTAAAACAAAACAAGTAATCATAATAGATTAACAAACAATGGTAAGGGTTCAAAAGAGAAAGGAGACTTGTGTTTACACTGGGCCCACCCACAGAATAGAGAAAATCTCCCTATCTCAAAGTCAGCTGATTAGCAATCTTAATTTTTTCCTGTCATGCAATATTATATTCACAGATTCCAAAGGTTAGTATGTGGATATCTTTGGGATGCCATTATTCTGCCTATCACATATAATCTCATTTAATCCTTGTAACAGATTTATGATTTTGGTACTAGTGTTACTCTATAGATAAGAAATGAAGGAATAGAAAGATTAAGTGATTTACCCATGATTATTACCAAGCCAGTAAGTGGCAGATCAGAAATGAAAACTCAAATATTTTTTACTCCAGGGCCCAAACTCTGGCAAAGTGACCAAAAATCCAGTCACTTTAAAGTGACCAATAATTCAGTGTTAAAATCTGTCAGTCCCAAGGGCATCTGCCTGGCTCAGTTGGTTAAGCATACAACTTCGGCTCAGGTCATGATCTCATGGTTCAAGAATTCAAGCCCCACATGGAGCGCTCTGTGGTCAGCACAGAGCCTGCTTTGGATCCTCTGCCCTCCTCTCTCTCTGCCCCTCCCCTGCTTGTGTGCTCTCTCTCTTTTTCTCAACAATAAATAAACATAAAAAACAAATAAACAAACAAAAACAACAAACCACCAAAAACCTGTCAGTCCCAGGTTACTGACCAGTTTTAAAGCTGAATTTCCCAAGCCAGGAAAACCCCTCTGAGTCAGGCAAACCAGGATGGTTAATCACCGCATCTGCACATTTAACCCAAGTCCCTATTACAATAGTTTAGTGAGAATTTTATATTAAAAGTCTGGTACTCATAGATGACAACTAAATTCTAGAGGGCTCCATCGTCGTGGGAGATGGTGCTTTATGAGGCACAGAGATGGCAAAGAAACTCTGCCTCTTCCTCCAGGTTAACTTTTCCCTGGTTTTGAAAGAGGACTTCAACTACCACTTTGACCTCAATATGTTCTTTCTAATTGATTAAGTTCTTCTTTCCAGTTTATATTTCACTCAAGCAAAAGACCCTGCAGGCAAAGAATCCCCAGTGGGAATTGAAACTATCCCCTCAACCAACAGGGACTTCCCTGAGCCAGCAAGACCCCGTCCAAGACAACGATGCCCTGATTTTTACTGCCCACCTGAATGTACCCACCAATCTTTGTCCCATTTACCTTATGTAAACTTGGAATTTTACATTGGAAACTTTTGGCATTTTGAAGACAGTCTTTGAGAGGCTAGTCCATTGGCCTCACTGAAACAAATTCCTTTCTTGTGTCACCACCACTTGTTTCTCTGCCTTTGGATTTTGTCAGCAGTGAGTGGCCAAACCTGGTCTGTTTGGGACCCCTGGAGCCAGGTGCTCTTCTATGCCTACAACCCAGCTGTAGTTTGATAAAAAGATACATTTGCTGAAGATGGTCCAGATAATTTACTCTAAGAAGATTCACAAGTAGGACTTTGAAAGAAGATGGGAAAACACACTTGAGGTGGAAATGCAGTCTGGCTGTATATGTAACAAAACAAAAAAAATCCTAAAAAGATTACCTATTAAAGGTCCTATGGCTCACAGTAATTAATTATTTATAATTCACTAAAACTAGTGTCTTCGAACTTTTTTAAATGTTTTCTCTATTTTTGAGAGAGAGACAGACAGACACAGGGCACGCATGGGGAGTGGCAGAGAGAAAGGGAGACACAGAATCTGAAGCAGGCTCCGAGCTGTCAGTATAGAACTGACAGGGGGCTCAAACTCACAAACCATGAGATTGTGATCTGAGCCAAAGTTGGCCGCTTACCCGACTGAGCTACCCAGATGCCTCTACCAAAATTATTGTCTTAAATTGAGTTCCCAGAGAAACTGACCCTGGGACAGGGATTGGAGTGCACTTTATTTAGGGGGTGATTCCAAGAGGTATTTGTAGGGACCGGGAAAGAGAAGGAAGGGAGGAAGATAGTGGATGATGATGAGCAGGTTACTGATAAGGACAGCTGGACTGCTGATAATGGACAAGGTTACTGATAATGGACAGATCCAATTGGGGCCTTTGAGAAGATGGTGTAGGACATACATCAGGGTTGTTCTCCACTGCAAAGGTGAGGAAGTTGGGATGCTTATCCTCCAGCTCCCTAGCATTCTAGCCAGGAAGTAGAAAACCTTCACCATGAACTGAAGCAGTGAATGCCAAAGGGATATGGGCAGAGCCCAAACAGTTCTAATTCATCTATTCAAATCATTTCCTGAGTCTTACCACTTCTCACAATTTCTGCAGTGACAACCCTAGTCCAAACCACCACTGCGGCAGCTTCCTCATTGGTTTCCTTGCCTCCACTCTTCCTCCCCACCCAAACCCCTACCAAATAGCCCAAATGCCTTTTCCAAAGCATAAATCCAATTATGTCACCCCCACCCTAGCAAAAACTCAGACCAGCTAGAATCTAGCTTCCTCATAGCCTCCAAAGCCTCACATGGTCTGACTCCCCCATCTCTCTGATCTTACCTCCTAAGTAAAGCTTGTTCACTACTTAGCTATCTACTCTTCTTTTTGTTGATGAGACTTGTCTCAGTCTTTGCTCTTTGGTTCCTCTGTTTACAATGCTTTTCCCAGTGGATCACCTTCCCACAATTCAGGTGTAACTCAAATATCACCTCCACACAAAGGCCCTTTCTTATTTATTACCTTAGGCCCTGTCATTCTTTTCACTGACTTTCTTAGAGCAATTATTGGTCCCTCAAAATATCGTTTTATATGTTTTCAAATTTATTGTCTCTCTCTGAACACTAGAATGTAAACTCCTAAAGGGCAGTGATGTGTATGTCTTGTTCAAAGCTATATTCCCAGTACCTAGGAATTTCAGAAATATTTTTTACTAAAAAAAAAAAAAAAAAAAAAAAAAAAAAGTTTCCAAGATGGATGAGATTGAATGGAAAAGCTTATCTGTCTTGAATACTGTAAATGTAACTTCAATACACCATGTTTATTATTGGTTTACAACAGCCATGAAGAAATGGTTTGCTAAGCAAAAGCAAAATTCATGAGATTATGAAAAATTTTTTCATCAGTGGCGTCCCAATTAAGGAAGTTCTACTTTCAACGAGGTTTCAAAGGATAATGTTCCAGCTATTTTTAGAATGGAAATAAAATGACAACTTGCAATTTTCTTTTTCCCCTTAAGTAAATGTATTTATAGCTTTTGGATTAAAATTATTCTCTTCCAGGACTTAGCCATTGTGTTAAACAATAGCTAAAACTAACAGTATCAAAAACCACATTAACCAACTTCCAGGAAGTAAATCATTGCTCTTTGAAAACCTAGACAGCTCTACTTTATCTAAATCTTTAAATTAAGGCTGTTATTTTTTATTTGCTATATTGTGGTTCCTGTTTTTCTGTCCTATTGTTGACTAATTTAGATATTGTATCACATCTCATCTTATAAAGACCCAATTAATAACTTGGAATGAAGTCGGCAAACTTTAAGAATAGAAAAAAATAAACGCACACCATCAGAGTTCAATAGGACACTGATAACAGAACACAATACTCTACAGTCTCAAAGTCCTTCAAATACAGCCCAACCCACATTCCAGCCTTCTTCCTTCCGTTCCCTTCCCCCTGCTCCCCACCAGCTACCCCATTTTGTCTACACTTGTTACACAGGCAGGCTTCCTCCTTCCTGTCTGCCTTTGCCTGGGTTGTTCCCCAGCCTGTCTCCCATCTTGCCCACATCCTCTACACTCACACCTTTCTTCCCAGCTCAAGTCTCCTTCTTTTAGGAAGCTCTTTCCAAACTCAGACACTTGCTGGGTCTTTATTCCTATGCTCAGTGTTCAGATTATACTTGGTAAAATATGCCTAACATTCCTATTTTCAAGCTGCAGTGTAATGATTTATGTCCAAATCATCATCCATCCTGCTGGGCAATGTCTGAAGGCAAGAATGGCATCTATCCTGGAATCCTCAACTCTTACCATACTCAATACAGGTAATGCCCTCTCAGTGGTTGATGAATATTCTACTCATTTCAACATACCTCAGGGTTCTAAGAGGGTATGTTCTGCATGTTATTTTGCTCTGCAGTGATAATTGGTAATGGAGATGGGGCGGGGGGAGGGATTGGAGGAGACACTTGTTATGTCCATGTCTCCTCTTTTTCCCTCTGTTCTCCCTTCTGGAGTCAAGATGGGACACCGGCTAGATGAAGAGACTGGACTGAGGTTCTGACACCTTATGTGTCATTTTATGTGACACCTTTGACCCCAGGACTCAGGTATCATCTTGCAGGGCTTTTCTCAGACTTAACTCTTTTTACAAATTCCTCTCTCATCTACTCTCCCTTTCAAGAGTCATTGTACCCTCAAGCTTTCTAAGTTCCCTAATAGGGCTTTCCCATTTTCCTTGACTCTTCTATACATACGTCTAGACCCCAAAATTACTTAAATATATGAATATAGGATCCTTTCTATTTTAAAAGCATGTTATCTCCAATGAAATTCTAATAAGTAAACTATTTTTAACATAAAAGCTAGCTGTTTTTACTAATTCCAGCAACCCTGCATCTAAGCCTTACATATAAAATAACTTTTTATAAAAAGTATACATATTTATTAACTATTCACTAATACTAACTTGCATATTATGACCTTTAAATTTTTTTTAGTGTTTATTTTTGAGAGAGAGAGACAGAGCGTGAGTAGGGGAGGACAGAGAAAGAGGGAGACACAGAATCTGAAGTAGGCTGCAGGCACCAAGGTGTCCACACAGAGCGTGATGCAGGGCTCAAACTCGTGAACCATGAGATCATGAGCTGAGCTGAAGTCAGATGTTCGAGTGACTGAGCCACCCAGGCGCCCCTTATGACCTTTAATTTTAAGTGTCAACTTGACTCTGGTGTCCAGATTAAACATTCTGGGTATGTCTGGGACGGGTGTTTCCAGAAGAGATTAGCATTTGAATGATGAACTCAATAGATTGAATAGATTGCCTCCCCCAGGTAGGTAGGCTTTATCCAATCCACAATCAGCAGAGAAAGAAGGAATTCACCCCTTTTTCCTGCCTCACTGAGTGAACTGGGACATCTCACATTTTCTCCAGCTTGGGGACTGGGATTTACACTATCTGCTCCGTGGGTCTCAGGCCTTCAGATTCAGACTAAAGTACACCACTGGCTTTCCCAAGTCTCTAGTTTGTAGATAGAGTAGATCATGGGACTTCTCAGCTTCCATAATCACATGAAGCAATTCATCAAAATAAATCTCCATATGTATATCTACATCTATATCTACCTCCTATTGTTTCCCTGAAGAACACTAACACAGATTTTAAAAATATACTTTCATAACAGAAATAGAAATAAATCCCCAAGGTCAATTGAGCTAGAAGCTCAATTTTTAAAGCAATACTCCACAATACAGAACTTCACCTCAATAAATTAAGTTTGATTGCATTTCAGCTGTTTTAAATAATTCTTTAACCTAATATTGGGCTTACCACAGAGACTTCAGGGGGAAAAAAAAAAGTCTTAATCACCTTGAACTCAATATCACATTTTGAGCAAATGTTTTTGCTTCAACTTTTGAATACCAATCCAAAATTTTTCAAAGCAAATGTGTTAGTTTGTATTGTTTTCTTCTTTTGAGTGAATACTAAACTCTGTATTTGACCAAGTAAAGTCCAATTGTTTCATCATTGTATGAGAGGGTTTTCTTTAATGTTTGTTTAAAAAAATATTTTAAATTCAAAGTGTAAAAGTCAGGGGCGTCTGGGTGGCTCAGTTGGTGAGTGTCCAACTCTAGATCTTGGCTCAGATCATGATCTCATGGCTCGTGGGTCTCTCTCTCTCTCTCTCTCTCTCTGCCCCTCCCTTGCTCCTGTTCTGTCTCTCAAACTAAATTAATAAACTTAAAAAGAAATATTTTTTTAAAGAGACAGGTGGAGCACAAGCGGGGGAGGGGCAGAGAAAGAGGGAGACACAGAACCTGAAGCAGGCTCTAGGCTCTGAGCTGTCAGCACAGAGCCCCACACAGGCCTCGAACTTGTGAACTGCGAGATCATAACCTGACCTGAAGTTAGAAGCTTAACTGACTGAGCCACCCAGGCGCCCCTAAAAAAATTTTTCTTAAAGTGTAAAATTCATTTTAATGTAAACAGCTCTCTAAAATTGTAGTCAACAAAAAGTTAAAGCCTTCTTCCTCTTTCCCATCTCCAATACCCTGGAGACCAGTTTTGCTGGGCACACATATTTATCCCAGTAAATAGGGGACTTCCTTCAACCCCACTTCTCCTTACAAACTTTCTTCCTTCAACTCATCATCTCCCTGAATATATCCCCTAGTCAGTCTCCCTTTCTGAACTGCCAATTATGAAAGAACTTGCTTATGCTATTTATACTTTCTTCATTTCTCATTCATTCTTCAACTCTGGAACCATCTCTCCTTCTACTCTTCTGAAACTGCTCTCACTAAAGACACCATGCCCACACAGCTACCCAATTCAGGAACTTTTCTTCCCAGTCTTTGTCTCACTTGATACGGCTGCATCCCCTGAACCCTAGGGTCCTGAAGTCCATTCCTCCCTTGCCTTCTGGGACAACACTCTTCTGGTTCTTCTGTTGTTACAGGTGGGTGGGAGAGACGCTGGTCCTTGCTTCACAGAGTCGAAGAATGAAATCTCAGGGACAGCAGAGAGTGAGCAAAGTGACAGAGTTTATTGAGTGAAAGTACAAAGCTCCCCAGAGTGAGAGGGGTCCCAACTGGGTTGCCACCAAGGATTTCTGTTCCTGACCTACTGGGAACTTATCAGGAACTGAATAATAGTTTATGAGACTCTATTTATGGCGCCTAGAATGGGCAGGTTCTGGAATGGGTTTACCCTTTTTTTTCCAAAACCCATCTGCAGCAATAGCTTCACACCTGCATTTGCTGCTGTGGGGGGGGAGGGGGGTGTTGGGTGGACTCCTCAAGGAGTAGGATGGCCAAGGGCCTCTTCATGAGCCTTGAAATGAAGCCTAGGGGGTGGCCAGGTGGAGCCATCATAGGCACAATCAGCCTCCCCAAAGGTCCTTTACCTATCCCTGCCTACTGTTAACTCTTTCCCTAATCACTATCACTAATGGCTACTTTTCAATTCCTCTGTTTGTCCCACTTCACCTGTCTCTCTCATGTCAGTGTTCCACAGATTTCTACTCTTGGGTCTCCTTTCTTCTCTTCTGTCTTTCTGGGTACTCATCCACTATGATAGCTTCAACTAACACCTACACCTTAATGACTTCCAAATCTATCTGTAGACCCTTGTGTCAATGAGACTAATGCCATCGTGGACAAATTTGCCATGATGACCTTTCTGTTACTGGAAACCTTCTTGAGCACACTCCCCTCTCCCTTCTTTTGTTCGGTCACACCCTTAATTATACTGTCACAGCAGAACATTCCTGATCTGCCCTGGAGATATGACTATTCTAAACTGTTCTCCTCTTGAGTAGTCCCTCAATCTGTACTCCCAGGCTCCAGGGCTATAAAAGCAGGTCTCAAGGGAGGTGGGATTGTGGAGATCTTCTCGTCTTGTAGCAGCCCAAGACATGCTTCTATCCATATGTCCCTTTAACAAACCACATCCTGTCAAGCTGGATTGTCAGCCTTTTTCTTTGGTCTGCTGGTTCCTTTGGCCTTTGCAGGTTATTTGCATATATCTTTTACAGAACAACCCTACTCTTCTCCTGATCTACAAAGGCCCAAATTTATTTTCCAGTATTTCTAATGGGCTGCCCCAGATTCACAATGAAACTCTCCTTGGGACGCCTGGGTGGCTCAGTAGGTTGAGCATCTGACTCTTGATCTGAGGGTCATCATGGAGCCCTGTGTCAGGCTCCATGCTGAGGGTGAAGTCTGCTTAAGATTCTCTCTCTCTCTTTCTACCTCTGCCTCTCTCCCCTGCTCATTGTTCTCTTTCTCCCTCTCTTAAAAAAAAAAAAAAAATTAAGAAAAAACAAAAAGAAACTCTCCTTGCCTATAATTGAACTTATGATCTCTTCCCTCCCATAATAACCAGACTGTAACCTGATCTTTTTCCTATATTCCATAGCTCACTCACATTTCCACCCATCCCTGTTGTCCAGACTGAAACAAATCAATCTTCCTCAACTCTTCTCCAATATTCATAACTAGTATTTCAATAAATACTTCTCTGAAACATTCTGTTCTGTCAATACCACATTTCTAAAGATACTTTCATCAACCTTTGCTTGAATTATTACAACACTCAAAACTAATTTCCTAGTCTTTATTCATACAACCTTCAAGCCATTTTTCATATTGCAATCAATTAATGTCATTTTCTGACACAACCATGTCAGTCCCATTTTAATACCTCCAATATCCTCTAATACAGGATTTTAAAATGCATATATAATTACATATTAAACACCTAAAATAATAACTCTTTCACACACATAAGGCCCTTAGACATCAGATTCGATTTTATCTAACCATCACCGCCCACTAATTGTTCTTTTAGCCATTCCTCAAGCTGTCTGGGCTCCTGCTTGCCATCTGGGTCTTTGCTCAGGGTGTTTCATCAGCATTTAATCAGCAATTTCACTGGGGTTGAACTGTGAAAATTTTCTCTCTTCCGGAGAGAAGTAAGCAGTTAAGATGATCCTTCTGTTTTTTAAATCAGGGAAGTTTCCAATATGGGTAGATGATATGTTAAATGGGAAGGATGCAGATTTCCTCTCTCTTCTTAGGATGAGTTAGAAACAAATATTTCCAAATTGGACTTAATGTATTTCATGATAACAAACTTTTTATTTTCAAAATTTCCTCCTGAGTATAGAACAGTAAAATCTAGTGAAATATTTATTGGCTAGAGCTCTTTTATCCTTGAGTTCATTCATCAGCAACTGAAATCTCTGAACCCCAAGTGTAAGAATCTGGAAATGCTGTTAAGTTAGAAATATTAGCGGTAGTAGGAGGTATTTTTTCTTAAATCTGTCTCACATTTAATAAATGCTTCCACTGAGGGCACTTGTCTCCTAAAAGCCATAAGTTCTGTTTAGATTAATATACTGAAGTTCCCACGGCTGTATAAGTTAGCCTTCAATGTGGAATCATTCAATCAATGTAGCCAACGTTGCATAAGAATCCTCTGGGTGCTACTGAATACACAAACCCTGGAAAAAGAAGTTATCAGGAGTCCTTGAGTTCCCTGGTTACTGTCAAAGATTTCAAGAAATCAAAAGGCAACATGGCATAGTAGAGAGAGCTTTGAAGTTAGGCAAATTGGGTTTATATCCACACTCCATTAATTACTAGCTATGTAACTTTCAGCAAGTCACTTGACCTCTCTGAGATTCCCTCATCTGTATAATAAGGTGAATTCTACCTATGTCATAGAGGGGATGAGAAAATTTCTATTAATGGCCAAATGAATGAATCATGGTCTCTTTCCAAATCAACTTTTCACATTTTAAAAACAGACATGCATAGAATAGCTTGCTTCCAAACCAAAGGAAATTGTAATATAGTATTAGAGCCAAGGAAGTCACAAATCAGAGTTCTCAGCCTAACAGATGAAGTGTTATAACAATCAAATATCAAGTTAGATACTATAATATGAATTTTTCACATTGAATTAATTTTTATGTGGAAAGTGGTAAATGACTTAGATGAAACCTGTTTTAAAACAAGAGGGCTGGTTTTTGTTTTTGTTTTTATCATGAGAGTCTGACTATTGTAAAAATGTTTTTGACCTTGGGACTGTACCAAAAACAAAATTACTAATATTTTTGTAAGATTACATATGAACTCCAGAGTTCTAATGAATAGGGCAACACAAATTCATGGGAACAATATTTAAAGGATTTAACTATTTATCTAAACTTCATACTATCTATAAAATGCACAGAAATATTTTCCCTTGGATGAGATTTCTTAACCTTAGGATTTTGAGATGCTTCCAAATATAAAATTAAATGGACATTAAATGGCTTGATTGTCCACTTTTGGTATTGTACTAAACAATCACTATGACTCACAGTGATGTAAAAGTCTATGAAATTATTTTCATTAATTGTTTCACATTTGTTATTTTCATTTATAAATTTTTTCACTTTACTAAAAGTACAGTAGGGGTTTGTCCCACCAAGCATACATTTTATTGGTTATTTAAATGACTAACATAGGGGTGCCTGGATGGCTCAGTTGGTTAAGCGTCAGACTTTGGCTCAGATCATGATCTCATGGTCGTGGGTTCAAGCCCTGTGTCAGGCTCTGTGCTGACAGCTCAGACAGCACAGAACCTGGAGCCTGCTTTGGATTCTGTGTGTCTCTCTCTCCCCTCCCCTGCTCATGATCTGTCTCTCTCTGTCTCTGAAAAATAAACGTTTAAAAAAAAAATTGTTTTAAACGACTAACCTAATTACACAAGTTACTTAACTAATGCTTCCTGCATTTGATTTAGCTTCATTCTTCTCTCTGAAGTAATGGCTCACTTTTGTAAATAATTTTAATCAGTAAGTTTTATAGTGAAGTAACATAATATTTAGATTGTCTTTTTGATATCACATGAGCCAGCAGATAAATACTTCTAGTGAAAATACTAACTCCCATTATAAATGCACACAATTTTTGCTCCAAAAAATGCTAACTGAATACATGAATTTTAATAATCAATTTTCTTTTACCCTTAAGACCTTTATAAAATATAGGCCTGCAATCTCTGTGGTATGGCATTTTAGTTCTAACAAGCCTCCAAGATTCTGTATGTCTCATATGTTAGTGTTGTCTAATAGAACTTTCTGCCATGCATGGTCCAACAGAGTGGCTACTAGCCAGATGTTGCTACTGAGCTCTTACAATGTGGTTAGTTCATCAGACTGATGAACTGAATTTTTAATTTTAATTAATTTAAATTCAAATAGCCATATGTGGCTGTAATGGACAGTGCAGGTCTAGAATGTATGTTGAAATAGCTGGAACAGTAAACAAGTGTGATCACTATACCCTCATCCCGACTTCTTTTTCATGTTGTTCCATTATTACATATAGTAGGACACAAAACAAGTGTCGTTTCCTGGATGAAGCTTTTATTGACCACTCTAATACACACGGATGTCTTTCTTGTCTGAATCCTAAACACAACTGCTTTATAAATGAATTTAGTGCCTGACTGTAACTTGCACAATAGTTTAATTTTCATATATGTAAGTTTTAGTATAAAACATTACAAATAATACTATCAGCTTTTATTCATTGACAGCTAACAGTGCTAAACATTTTACACATATCTTATTTCATCTTCATAAGAGGCTGGTATAGTGTGTATTATAGTCTCTAACATATGAGGAAACTGGCTCAGAGAGTAGAAGCGACTTGTCTGGGTTAAACAGCTAGTGAGTGGCCTAGCTGGAACTTCAAACCAGGTCCATGACTCTAGTCTACAGAGGTAGAGACCTTGTTGGGAGTAGGCGGGGTCATTTGAGATATTTAGGCTTGATTTGATTATTGGAAGCCATCATAACAAATCTAAGCCCCATATGAGAAAACTACTTTGCCACAATTACAGCTTAATAGGAGTAAAAATTTCAATTCAATTTAAATTACAAGAGTATTTCATTTATAGTGAAAGAAAATTCCAAAGACATGTCATTTTCTTAAAGACCAGTTGCTCCCTCTAGTGAAAAATCAATGGTAATTCCATAACCACTAAGTAACAGATTCTAAGTAGATGTACCCTCCTTTGGCATGCCTTAGAAATCTGTGCAGGTGGATTTTGGTTATTAAAAAGAATGTTATTGACTTCCATTAGGTAGGGTCAGGAATGCTATATGCCTACAGTCCTCAACAATAAAAAAATTGTCCCACTTCAGAGAGGGAAAACTACCTATATTTACTTATGTAAGCCTTCAGTTTAACATCATTTTACATGCAAAAACAAAATATGTTTGCACTATTTTACTGTGCAATGGATTTTCCAGGAAGTAAACTATGGCATTTCATCTAACTCAAGACATTATAAATTATAAAACACAGTATTACTTAAATATCATGAAGAAAAGACAGAAAAAAACTACTGCTGCTAAAATTATGACACAATGCAGTTATACATAATTTTTACTTTATCTTTAAAAAGCTCTTTTTTTAAGTTTTATTTATTTAAGTGATCTCCACACCCAATGTGGGGCTTGAAGTCATGACCCTGAGATCAAGACTCAGTTGCTCTACCAACTGAGCCAGCCAGGAGCACCTAAAAGCTCTTTTAGACTTATTTAGACATAATCAAACATCACACTTGGATATATATATAAAAGAAAAAACAAAAACAAAATAAACTGTTCAGATATTTCTAAAATGTCTTCATATTCAGAAAGCTTTCTGCAACAGTTTTTGACTCAGAATTGTCAGTATCCGTGTTTTTCCAAACAATATTATTCTCTCTTCTCTCAACTATGTTGATGATGCTATATTTCTTAAAGGAGTGCTCAACTCTTGTATCTAGGATTTTCTTTAAAGCCACAGACACCAGTTATTAGGTTTTGATGTTGGCACTTTTTTTAGCCTTCCAAAGATACTGATGGAAAGTTTTCAAACAACAACCAGTGGCTGTAACCCTTCTTCAGATGGTTTTGAAAGTTGTCCAAAATGAAATCAGTAACAACAACCAAGTTCTCACGTGCTCAGGCAATGACAGTTAACATGTCATGAATGACACCTGGCTCACAGTGCTTATGACCCATTCTGATTACAGAAATGTGAAAATATATTTCTTACAATGGAAGAAATGTGAAGCCAGGGCAATCAAGGAGAACTCACACAGCTCATAAAACATTTGTAGGAATTCAGAGCAGGAAGATTAATGAGTCCATGTACAGGAAAGTTGCCCTTAGGAGAAGTGAGGGGAAATGTAGCAGTTTTTATGCATGACCTTGGTTAAGTTAGTTAACCTCTCAGAGTTATTGTTTCCTCTTTTATAAAATTTGACAATTTAACGCACGTAAAATGCCTGGCACATTCTAAAGCAAGATAGGTTTGTGATGGGGTCTTAGAGAATGAACAGTATCTGCCTAAAAAGAGAATATTTCAGTTAGCAAGATAACTCTGTCATGTAAAAGAGATACATAGTCTTTTTGAGACTGTAGATTCAAAAAGATAAGGAAAAACTTCCACAAGTAAGAGCCACAAGTAATATTATTAATATATCAAGTACAATTTTCTGTAGCAAATAGTAAGCATCAAGCACATGAGGCTTGATGCAGACTGAAATCATAAAGAGTTCCTTCTTCTGTGTAAAGATTCTTTCTAAAAAAACAAAAGTGGCACAAAATACATAAATCTGCTTTTCCCTCTTAATCCTTGTTTCTCACTAGACCTTCTCTTATTCAAAAGTGATCATAACCTGGACTCTCCATCTTCTATAATGATCATCACAATCATTTCTGTACTGTGACTTTCAGACAAGTAAAAGAAATTTAAGTTTTTCCTCATTTTCTGTATATTTTCAATCAAATATCCCATACTATGGCTTTTCCAGATGTACTAACAGTAAGAGAAGGAAAGGTTCCTCCACAGTGTCTCAACACTATCTGGAGAAATTACACTCACTAGAATCCTTATTACATTACATGCACCATCTCTGATTGAAGGCTTTCCTAACATTATCAGAGCACTAATTAAATACACTTGCAGAAATCATAATAGTGCCTTTGACAAATAAAGCACATCTAGTACTGGTGAAAGCCTGGCAATAGTCTTCTGCTTAAAAATAGAAGTTTTCACTTAGTATAAGTTTTCACTTTAGGGGGTGCCAGTGTGGCTCAGTCAGTTAAGCATCTTAACTTTTGATTTCAGCTCAGGTTATGATCTCACAGTAGTGAAATGGAGCCCCATGTAGGGCTCTTCGTGGACAACGTGGAGCCTGCTTAGGGTTCTCTCTCTGTCTCTTTGTCCCTCTCCCCCGCTCGTGCACTCACTCTCTCACAAAAATAAATAGATGAACATTAAAAAAAAAATTTTCCACTTAGGCTGGAGAAACTGTATTCTGTCCATTTGTTCCTCTATTCAACATTCTAGTAGTGTAACACTGTGCAAGGCAGTGTGCTAGGCACTAAACAGTAGTAAACAAAACTCTGACTGTCCTTGGAGTTCACAGTCTTCTCAAATACCTTTTGTGGTAGGTTTTAGCTTTAGTTTTCTTTCTGGGTGTTGCCTAATTCTGGTCTCAATAACCAAAAAGAGGCTCAGGATATGATACATCACAGCTGTTGGGCAGGAGGCAGGACCTCAGAGGAAGCGATGGGCAAGGTTGAAGGAGCTGCTGCTAGGAAAAACAGGACACACACAGAGATGCAACCAAACCTCAATCCAAGGAGTATTCATTTCATATTGCTTTAGTAACAAATCACCACAAACTTAATAGCTGAAAACCACACAAATTAATTTTTGCATAGTTCTGGAGGTGAGACATCATCAAGATATTGGCAGTGCTGCATTCCTTTGAAGGCTCTACAGGAGAATCTATTTCCTTACCTTTCCAGCTTCTGGACGCTGCCTTTATTCCTTGGATCCTGGTTCCTTCTGCCATCTTCAAAGCCAGCAGCAGAGCATCTTCACATCTCTTTCTTTTTTTCTCACTTCTGATTTGATTGTCACATATTCTCAGACTGATACTCCTAACTCCTTTTTATGAGGACTCTTGTAATTCCATGGCACCCACCTGGATAATTCAGTGTAATCATCCCATCTGCAGATCCTCAACCTAATCATATCTGCAAAGTCCTTTTTGCCACATAAGATAACATATCCATAGGTTCTGAAGATTAGGAAGTGAACATCTTTGGGGGCTATTATTAGGCAAAGCAACAAGGAAAAAATGTTTGCCTTCTTTACACCTTGAGTCAACTAACTGCACACAGGCATTCTGCAAGTTTGTTTTCTACTTCAAGATCATCTTGATTATCCATTTTAATGAGCTTTTCTTTATAAAAATGTTGGTGGGTAGTCCCCCACTGGTATTTCTCTGAAGCCTTGTAGCTCTCTAACACATTTTCCTCACAAGTCAACAAACTAAAAACTAGAGACACTGACATCCCTCTTAAATCAAGTCTATGAACTGACTGCCATGAATACATACTTCATTAGGGCCTTTTGCGGAACTAAATTCGTTAACAGATTAATAGTTTATGGGGCTGAAAACAGCTTTTCTAATTTTCTGCAGTGAGGGGTCATGGAGCAAGAGACAGCTAATTGACCCTGGCTTAATTCCTGCAGACATTATGTATCACAGACTCTTCTTTGATGCATATTATAAATTTAGAACTACCAAGGAATACTATGGATCACTTTGGTGGTAAAACGCTGAGTAGTTTTCTCCCACTAATGTTAGAGGTTGGAGTTGATACTTTCATGTCATTTCTACTGGAGAAAAGAGAAACAAATTGCTATTCATCTCAGTTTAAAAATAAAAAGATTTTTGTTTCTGCCCACTATGGGGTAACAGTGAAGAGATCTATCTTCCTGTCTAAAAAATACATCTGCAGACGCGGTAAAACGTCATGTTTTCAGACAACAGTGTAGTGCTGTGATCGCTACCAGTACCCCAGCTTACATGCTGCAGGCAGTTTCCAGATGCCTGGAGTGCCCTCACTGCCTTCAGTCTCTGAGTCCGAAATACATTTATGCACATAAGTCAAATTACTGCTTCACCCTCCTAAATCCATACAAGTAAAATTAAAGGCAACAAGCTGGGACCGCAAGCAGAGGCGGAGCAAGCAGCCAGTTCTCGCGTTCTGGCGAGATCCACGGCCCTGACGTCACCCTCGCAGAGGCTCTCGCGGGACTTCAGGGTGGGTGGCGCGAGCAGCCGGCTTAGGAGGGGGCGTTGTCTGTGAGCAAAACAGCCGTTAATCTGTTGTTGGTCAGGCTGCTGCTAACATGAGCGGCCAGGATGGAGCTGAGACGTCCCCTCTTCCGCAAACCCGCAGTCTCACGACTCTCGGCCGTACCCCAGGAGACCCCGACCCGCACCAGTGTCTGAAGCTCCGTGAGGCAACCGAGGCGTCACAGGTGATGGCGGAGCCGGGTGAGGGAAGCTTGGAGACTGTCGCGCTCCCACCGCCTCAGCTTCCAGAGGAAGCCTTCCACGCCTCCGCGGGCTGTGGCCAAACTCCCCAGATCCGAGGCGGTGGGGATCGAGGTTTCGTAGAGACCGAAGCCGGTCGGGCGGAGGCCCCGCCTCTAACGGAAGGCCTGGAAGCTGGGTCTGTGTCCGTGGCAACGGACCACAGCTTGAAAAATGGCTGTCGGAGTGGAGAGCCGGGCGGCCCAGGTGGGGAGAAGCCCCCAGGAACCTGTGTTGCAGAGAGGTCGGGGTCTGAGGTGTTGGAAGAGGTGAAGGCCAGTGAAGTGGAGACAGAAAAGTGCACCGTTTTCTCGGTAGCAGTGGATGAAGCGGTGGAGAAGAAGGGAGTGAAGGAAGAGGACACGGTGGAGAAGGAAGGAGTGAAGGAGGAGGAGGTGGTGGAGCAGAAGATGGAGATAGAGAAGCAAGTAGGGGAAGAAATAGAAATGATGGAGGAAAATAGAGTGGTAGAGGAGGTGAAGGAGGAAGCGGGGCTCCGACCCTTGAATATGGATCTTCGCATGAACCCCCTGGAAGCCATCCAGCTGGAACTGGACACTGTGAATGCTCAGGCTGACAGAGCCTTTCAACAACTGGAGCAGAAATTTGGGCGCATGCGTCGCCACTACCTGGAGAGGAGGAACTACATCATTCAGAATATCCCGGGCTTCTGGGTGACTGCCTTTCGGAACCACCCCCAGTTGTCCCCCATGATTAGGGGCCAAGATGCCGAGATGTTAAGATACATAACCAATTTGGAGGTGAAGGAGCTCAGACACCCCAGAACTGGCTGCAAGTTCAAGTTCTTCTTTCGAAGAAACCCCTACTTCAGAAACAAGCTTATTGTCAAAGAATATGAGGTCAGAGCCTCTGGCCGAGTGGTGTCTCTTTCCACTCCAATCATATGGCGCCGGGGCCATGAACCCCAGTCCTTCATTCGCAGGAACCAAGATGTCGTCTGCAATTTCTTCACCTGGTTTTCAGACCATAGCCTTCCAGAGTCTGACAAGATTGCTGAAATTATCAAAGAGGACTTGTGGCCCAATCCACTGCAGTATTACCTGTTGCGTGAAGGAGTCCGTAGAGCCAGACGTCGCCCAATAAGAGAGCCTGTAGAGATCCCCAGGCCCTTTGGATTCCAGTCTGGTTAATCTCTGCCTTTGGAATTACTGCACAAGGTCCCTACTACCCCTTGCTGGACTTGTGCTTGGATAACAAGAAATGGGTATGCCTTCTACCTTTTTTCTTTTTTCCCCCTGACATTTTTACAACCTCTTCCTCTGGACAGTTTTCTCAACCTCGAGATTGAGACTTTCAAGACCTTGCTCCTCCATTTCCACATGGCCTTCATGCTATTCTGCATTACTGTCACATGCTGCATGGTCATGATTCACATCACTCCTAAGCCAAGCAAATGATGCTGTAAATTGCACTGCCTTTATCTGCACTGCATGGACCCTGTTTGTTCCTAGGGCTTTTTGACTCTTTCCACCTGGAATTCTAACTTTGCCTAGGAGCCCATTCTACCCATTTTGCTCTGCAGTATAGGCAGACAATCGTGGGGCATTAATGATATCAAGAGAGCAGCAGTGGGCCAGTTGGTCCGATTTATGTGACTCTGTGGCTCTTCTTGTACCTCTAGTCACCTACTGCTTACTACTGGCTATGCCCACCCACCTTGGGCTACTACCTACTGGATGAATACCTTGCAGATCACTGTCAGCCCCACTGTGGTCTCGTTTCTTTTAAACAAGAATCCCTAGAGCTGGTGATGGACCCAGATTTCCTGCCAGCACACAAGACCCTTCCATTCCTTTCCCAAAAGACATCCTTGATTCCTCACCCCCTCTCTCCTCTCCCTTCATGATCCAGAACCCGACTGTCAGGCAAGTAGTTAAGGTGACAAGTTAAGACTTTATTCTTATGGCAAGAGTAAGGATGGTGTCCATTCCAAGTACCAGGCTTTCTCAGCCTCAACTAGTAAATTCACACAAAACCTAGGTATACCTCTTTGTGCCTCTTCTCCTTGCCCTGAACATGGTTAAGTGCCAGGGTGGTAGTACACTTTCTCCCTGTCTGCCTCTTGTCTCTTAAAGAAAAAAAAAATGATAGCTCAAAAGTAGGCCTTCTGGTTTAATTTAGCTTTAGCTCTTCATGATTTCCAGGGACAGGTTGTCCTGTAAAAGACTGCTAGAGCTCTTATTTCCCTCTGCATTCTTCCCCATCCTCCACTCCCTTTAGCGACACCTAGAGGGTTTAAAAGGAGATGGATCTAGATGAAATGAAGTGATATCTAGTTCATAGTCATGGAAGAACTAGAGCTTTTGATGGGTGCTCTAAGCGGGGGAAACAGCAGACGACAACAGGTGAAAATGAGCAAGATAAAAATTGGGCCTAAGATTAAGACTGGCTTGGCAGAGCCTTCAAGGAAAAGGTTCTTTTTCTATCAGTGGTAATGGGAGGAGGAATACTTTTTCTCAGGATTTCCTTGGGAGAATTGAGTGTTAAATGTGTTGCTTAGAGAAGAATACTTTAAAGAAACAAAGCAACTTTGGGTGCTTTCTGTTTTCATTTTGTTGTTTCATTTTCTGTTGTTTTCGTTTACGTGGAAGATTAGTACTATGGTTTTTTTTTCACTAGTGTTTAGTAAAATAACATTTTCTGTTTCTGCTTAATGGGAAAACTGAGCTGTACAGGCTTTCTTTTTGCTTTCAATTGGGAACATTTGGAAAAATAACAATTTTATTTTCCTGTAATATATAGAGACTTAATATGAGTTTCAACTTCTTGTTTCTGTTAAAAATGTATTCTTAGAAATATAATTTGAGTAACTTGGTTTTGTCAGATTCTGAAGACTGGAAATTGTTGTCTTCATGGAAAAATAACCTACAAAAAATGTTTGACTTGATTGTCTTTCTTGGTAACTTACCCTGGTAACAACTTGGTAAATGATGTGTCTCTTTTCCTAAATATCATAAATACTTGTGAGATTGCTCTTTCAAACTGGAAATGTACCATTGGGATATTTGTCTTTCTGTATATGCATCGTGGTAAAATAAAAGCATGTTACTGTGCTAGATTTCTTTTTTTTCCACCCTGCCCATAAACGAGTGAAGAAATTGTTCAAAATAATAACAGATTATGGAATTATTAAAATTCTAAAAATGGATACAACAGACATTATCCCAGAAGTAAGAAACTAGGGCACACTGCTCTGTACCTTGCAAGGTTGGGAGGGTTGTTGCTGTTGTTTTGCTTTAGTTCACAATTGCAAGTGCTTACTCATGATGTCACTTTTTTCCATATAGCTTGTGCAGCACCACCACTCCCTTCACTTCCTTAAAGCTTCCATTTCTATATCTGTCAATGATATTCTCGTGTCATTCGGGTTCTTTTTATTTGCTTGTGCATTTAATAAGCAAACAGAGTTTCTGTCATAAGTGATAAACCCTTCTCATACTTTCTCAGCTGTAAAAACTTGTTCATTCTTTTCTTCAAACCTCCCCACCTTCTATTTGTGTCAAAATTTTCAAGGCCTGATAACTCTTCTGCCTTAACAGTTCTTCTGTTCCCTTTAGGGTAGATGAAATATTTCAAGTACTTGGTGTACTTACAGGGACTTACTGTTCTAGAAAATAACACATAATTTGTTAACAGTGAATTCCACAAATATTTATCAAGGCATTCTGTCAGGCCTTCAGAAGGTAACAAAAAGAAGATAAAGTCATTCCCTTTATTGTTAAAAATTGGGGGAAGGGGAGCCTAGGTGGCTCAGTTAGTTAAGCATCTGACTTTGGCTCAGGTCATGATCTTATGGTTCATGAGTTCAAGCCCTGCTTTGGGCTCTGTGCTGACAGCTCAGGGCCCGGAGCCTGCTTTGGATTCTGTGTCTCCCTCTTTCTCTGCTCTTCCCCCCGCTCATGCTCTGTCCCTCTCCTTCAAAAATAAATAAACATTAAAAAAAAATAATAATAAAGTAGTCCCCTTGGGTTGCCTGGGTGGCTCAGATGGTTACGTGTCTGACTCTTGATTTCACCTCAGGTCTTTATCTCAGGGTTGTGAGTTCAAGCCCTGCATTATGCTCTGCTGGATGTGAAGCCTACTTAAAAAAAAAAAAAAAAAATTAAAGAATAAAGTAGTCCCTTAACAAAAAAGAAAAAAAAAAGTAAACCCTTAACATTTACGACCTATAGCTTCATATTCTTCTAGAATAAAATGTTTTGTATTTTTGGTTTACAGATGTACATGAAGCTCAGAAAATAAAATTCAGTCATCAGCTATACCATTTTGTGTATGTTAACATAGGCTCTAAATTTTAACAATTGGCCAGGCAACAGAAAAAAAAATCTGAATATAGCATTGTACCAAGTCAATTCAATGCTCACCACTTGAAGCATATTTTATTTTTGAAAATTAGTGTAGCCTTGCAGTACAATCTTGCAGCAATTATTATTTTGTATTGGCTATTACATTAAGGGCTATATGGGATAGTAAAGTGAAGGTTGTCCTTGCAATTGAGGAACTTAAGTCTCATTGAGGAGGGAGTATCTTTTCTTGAATGTTTCCTCTTCAGCAAATTCACATACTCAAACCAGTCATGTGCACAAGAAAACTCAGGATTAACGTGGCAAAGAGAAGGTGTCAGAGATGATCAGGATTGTCCCTTCAGGACCAACTTTCCCTCCCTCAGTGTTAAATATATAATTGAAGTCCTAGACTATGGATGTGACAGATAACAATATTTATGCATTCACTATATATATGGGAGCTATTTCATTTGTGAGCAGTACTTTCTCCATGTTTGCTTGAAGTGCTTTGTTTTAGCTCTGAAGGGCCACTTTAATCCATTTCCTCTGACCTCAGGGGTTCTCAAGACTTACAGAAGAGTTTCTGTCAGGCCACATTAGGAAAAAATGTCTACTTTTTGGCTTCACTTTTTCAGGATTTATAGTTAATGTCATTTTTTTGAGACCAGGTCAGGAAGAGATTTCTTCTTCTATTAAAATAAAATTCTATTAAAATAAAAAGGGCCACTAAGGTAGGCTGCTAATTTTCTCATAAATCCACAGATGTCTTATTAGTGGCCAAAATAAATACCTTCTCTGAGTCTTGGTTTCCTTGTTCATCATGCAGGGATGATAATACCTATATTATAAGCTAGTATTTTCCCAGGATGTATTTGGAGAATGTCAATATAAGGTTGCAGAGAGGATAACAGCATACATTTGGGAGTTTACTATATGCCAGGCACTGTGCTAAAAGATTCCAAGTATTAACATAGTTAATACAGGTTAGAGTGTGAAAATGCCAAGCACAATGCCTGGCATATAATATGTGGTAAATATTAATTTCCATTTACCTTCCTCTCCATTTTAATTTCACATTAATTTACATCCAGACAATTATCTAGCCTAATATTTCTCAAAGTTGACTGTCCATTATAAATGACGGGGGAGCTTGGTAAAAAATTCCAGGCTCTACCCCCAAACCAGTTAAATTAGACACTAAGGTACAGACATATTTGAGAATCATGGATAACCTTTCCTTGGACTCAAGGGAGGGAATACCCACTCCCTTCCCAGTTTTGTTAAATTTATTCAGAAATATATTGCCTTATAACATTCAGGTATTATAAAGGACTGGGCATATAGTAGGGTCTCAGCACCTCTGCTCCATATTTTGACCCCTGGAGTCTTGCAGGATGTAATTAGCCTGATTCCACAAATGAATTAAGTACTTGAAGGTCATCATCCTATCCCTCCCCTCAACACCCTCCCCTCCCCCACCAACCTGGCTATATACATATTCCTTCAATGTTCCTTATCCATTGTGAATGCAAATAAGCAAGATTCATTATGCTTATATTTTTCCTAAAGTCAGGTGCTCCAAACTGAACACTGTAACATCCAAATAACAGAATAGAAAGAACAGAATGGGATTTTTTTTTTTTTAAGAGAGAGAGCACATGATTAGGGGAAAGGGGCAGAGAGAGAATCTCAAGCAGGATCCATGCTCCGTGAGGAGCCTGATGCAGGGCTTGATCTCATGACCATGAGATCATGACCTGAGTGGAAATCAAGAGTCAGATGCTCAACCGACTGAGCCACCCAGGTGCCCTGAATAGGATTATTACTGCTTATATTCTGCATAGTATATTTCTTTGAATGGATCTTAAGAGAACATTAGCTTTTGGGGCAGCAATATTACCCTTTCACTCCTAATAAGATTAAAATTTACCAAACCCTTAAATTTTAAAGTATTCCTGTGCTGCTGAATTAGGTTTTTTCATGTTACACTTTATTTTTTATTTTATTTTTTTTTAAGTTTATTTATTTTGAGAATGAGAGAAAGCGCAAGCAGGGGAAGGGCAGAGAAAGAGGAAAGAACAAGAATCCCAAGCTCCATGCTATCAGCACAGAGCCTGACACACCAAACCCATGAACCACGAGAACATGACCTGAGCTGAATTCGGACGCCTAACTGACTGAGCCACCCAGGCACCCCATTCATGTTACGCTTTATTGAAGTTTGTTTCCAACAGTTTACATGTATCTATATTAATTTTTATTCTATTAAATTAGTCTAATTCTTTTAACCTATTTGCATTTGGAGGATCATTAATTATTTCTAATGAGTAATTTTACCCCCTAATTTCACGTCATTTACAAATCTGGTCTGTAGCCAGGTCACTGTTGAAGTTCTCCCAGAAAGCTTCCTTTCAGAGTGACGCAGTATCTTTAGGATCTTTGTACAAACTATGGATCTACCTACTCCCTTCTCCCCCCCCCCCCCCACCGCCAACCACACATACATTTTAACTTTCTCCTAGGGCATCAGCAAGCACACTTGGTACCTCTTCAGAAATCAGGTAATTAATTAGCCCCCTCCATGCTTAGGGATGAGAAAGTGTGCCATTCCTCCCAGATGCAGTCCTAATACCTGATACACTTTGTCTTTCAAATTCCCCTGTCAAAAAAGGAAACAACTTCTTAGTAATCTTTTTACTTTCACTCTTTTTTTTTTTTAATGGCAGTATTACTATTTTGATATTACTGTTTCAACTGTGGGTTTGAAACTTTTCAAATCAAAAAGTTGGAGAAATATTTAAAATGTTGTACAGCTTATTTTCATCAGTTGTCAAAAATAGAAAAAATATATTACAAAAGTACACAAATAAAAGTAAAATTGATAATCTTGATCAATTTCCATCAAGGTAATAATAATACTCATATTTAAAGATTGTTTTATAATTGGAGACTATAGGAGGCAAGTAGGAAGCACATATTATTGTGAAGAGTTACCAGTGATGTTGGGTTACTTCCTACAGCTCTGGATAGACCCAATTAGGACGCTGCCCCAAAATAACCACTTAACCTAGAAACTTAAAACTTATTTTGAGATTCATAAACTCCTCTACAAAATTCTAGAAATATGAGCCTTCTTATTCAGGGCTTGATTTCAGCACACATTTCTTGAGGTCCACTAATAGAGTAAAGGTTTGCATTGCAGAATCAGCCACGGCAACTGGATGCATGATTCCATACATGTAAGCCTTTGAATGTGTGACAGTAACTTCATTTCCAAGTCTTCATGTCTTTAAGATTCAACCTCTGATTCTAGAATTCATGGCAGTTTAGTATTGGGAAATGAGTGTGTTCTCCATTTGCTTTCTAGTCAGCATACATATCCAGCTTGAATCCATTTGCGTTTTCTTGACCATATTAATAGTGGCTAACACTGAGTGACAGATATTTAATCTTTACCACCTCACTGTTGTTTTTGCCTTAGCCCTCTCTCTTTGCTCATTTAAGTCACCAAAGATGTTACCTAAAAGTAGTTTTTCTTCTGTTTTTGGAATTTGTCATTGTTTTCTTTATTAAAGTATAATTTACATACAGCACAAGAATGTTCATAGCAGTTTTATAACAGCTCAAAACTAGACACAAACCAATGTCCATCACAAGTGAATGAATAAATTATGGTGTATTTATACAATGGAACATGACTCAGCAACAAGAAGGAACAAACTACTGATCGTGCAACAATTTCAGAATCATTGGTCAATGAAAGATGTCAGACAAGAGAGTGCATACTATGTAATTCCATATATGTGAAGTTGGATAGCATGGAAAACTTATCTATGGTGATAGAAATCCAAAGAGTGGTTCCCTCAGGGTTAGTAATGAGAAAGAAACATGAGCCAACTGTTGGGTGATAGTAATGCTGGATTCGGCTGATGATAACACAGATGTATCTATTTGTCAAAACTTGTCAAGTTGTACAATCAAGATCCATGCATTTTAGTGTAAGTTATAACCTCATTAAATAACAGACTTAAAATTATTGTCATCAATTCAAAAAATGGAATTCTATTTGCCCATTTCTGCTATTTTTACTTTTCTTCAGTGCTTAAATACAAGTTGTTGACTCTACTTGTATGACCTTGTTCGCAAGTTCTTATTGCTGTATAATTTCATTTCTAATCCCAAATTTTAGGATTACTTTTTTTTTGGGGGGGGTTACTTTACACCTTCAATTCTGGGCAAAAGTTGATCTCTCTAGAGATTTCCTTAACATACAAACTAAGAGGCTGTCATCCTCTGGTCACTGAAGAAGTTGAATCTGCTCATATTGACCTGTAAGTAGTACTCATATACTTATTCAATAATAATCTCCATGTTTCCCTTTTCATTTCTGCAAATTTAGATGTCTACAAGATGATTCTCTGACCTTCTTTACTTGGACCCTTCTCTCTGACTCCAGCTTCAACTTACCAGTCTCTATTACCCTAACACAGCAGATTGTGAAGGGTGGCCCCCAGAAAAGCAGCGTGAGACTCACCTGAATCTTGTTAGAAATGCAAATACAAGAACCCCACTCCTTCTCTATAGACTCAAACTCTGGAAGTAGAGTCTAGCAACTGTAGTTTAACTAGCAATCCAGGTAATTCTGATGCATACTAATGTTTGGGAATCATTGCCCTAAACCCCATTGCTGTTCTTGCTTTATCTCTTAGTTTCCTGAATTGAGTTCTCATTATAAAAACAAAACAAGGGGCGCCTGGGTGGTTCAGTTGGTTCCACGACTGACTCTGGCTCAGGTCATGGTCTCGCGGTTTGAGTTTGAGCCCCGTGTTGGACTCTGTGCTGCCCATTCAGAGCCTGAAGCCTGCTTCAAATTCTGTCTCTCCTTCTCTCTCTGCCCTCTCCCTCTCACACACTCTCTCTCGCTTTCAAAAAGTAAACAAATATTAAAAAAGTTTAAAAACAAAACAAGATATTTACCTATATTCTTTTTTTTTTTTAATTTTTTTTTTTAACGTTTATTTATTTTTGAGACAGAGAGAGACAGAGCATGAATGGGGGAGGGTCAGAGAGAGAGGGAGACACAGAATCCGAAATAGGCTCCAGGCTCTGAGCTGTCAGCACAGAGCCCGACGCGGGGCTCGAACTCACGGACCGCGAGATCATGACCTGAGCCGAAGTCGGACGCTTAACCGACTGAGCCACCCAGGCACCCCAATATTTACCTATATTCTTAATGACATTTGAGTTCTCTACCCCACGGAGTCACAATTTGAGCCTCAGGTATCTAATTCTGCTCCAAGTACACACCTCTGTCTTCAAAGTCTTCTCAGCAGATTGTTGGAACTATCAGGAATTTCCATGTATGCTCTCATTTTACATGTGTAATCCTACAGTTTTTGTATCACTATCCCCATATGATAGGGAAATAGAAGCTTAGCAAATTGAAGTGTATTAATTTAGATATAAGTAACACAGGTTGTATTCAGTTAGGGTTCCTTATTTCAAGCTAGGGCACATCTCACCATATTGCAGCAACCTGTAATTTTAGCATAAAGACATTTAAATCCTAATTAAGTATAAATAGGTTAGCTTTAATATGCCCAATCTATTCATGAATGGCTTTCAAAAGGGATGTATTTATTTACGTTTATATATCTGTTCATTTATCTTTGTATATGTTAAATAATACAGGTTTTCTAAGCTCCATCAGATTATAACTGTTTCCTGTATTTAAAAATACAATTCTTGATACTTACTGTCTGAATTAAACTGCTTGGTTTTACTTTCCTTCAGAAGAACAGAGTTAGCCAAAGTAGTTCAAATGTTTTAATATCTTTCTGGAACTTGCTGAGATGTAGACAGAACTGTCATTATCACTATGAAATGCAAAGAATGTGTATTTATTGAGGTTTGAGTCAATTGGGTGATTACTTATAACAGCACTTCATACTTAATTGTTATCCTCTTAACCAAGCTCTAACTTCTCTTAGCACAATAAGGAGTTGTGTTGAGATGAGTCTAGTACATGGTAGTCTAGGTGCTGTTGTAATCAATCATTTTAAGTAATGGTCAAGCTTCTTCAAGTTTACTCTGAGGTCAATTTTGATGAATCCTCTCCAATTAGCTATTAAAAGCATAGATTTCATGTAACTAATTTTTAAAAATTATTTTATAAAGTCTTTAAAATAATATTATGTGAAAAAAAATGTGGTGAAGCATTTTATTTTAGTGCCAGCAAAACATTTTTTTCCTATGAACTGGAAATACCATATATCTAAAATCATTTAGAAGTAACTGGAACAAAGGCACCTGGCTGGCTGAGTCAGAAGAGCATGTGATTCTTGATCTCAGGGTTGTGAGTTCGAGCCCCACAGTGGGTGTACAGATTACTCAAAAATAAAATCTTTTAAAAAAACTAACTGGAACATAGTGGACAAGTATTATTACTATGTCCCTGTGTTTTATATCTTTTTCATGTTATTCAAATTGTATCCTACATGGTCCAATTCAACTCTCCTTTCTTTCACTTACTGCTCCATTATTTATGGATGTCTTTCATCTTTGAACTTCTATACACTTACAGTTTTATAACAGAATTTGACAGTGATTTTATGTTGTCTGCACTACAGTCTATTTCATGTAGGTAAATCTTAGCATAAAAATAATAAAAATTATCAAGTCAGCTTTTATTTACTGAAAGCCATTGGGATGAACACTTTGCAAATATTTCATCTTCCTAACAGTTCTGTAACTTAAGTTTTATTATATTTATTCCATATTTGAGGAGCTTATGGCTCAGAGAAGTCAAGTGACCCGCTCAAATTG
The DNA here is from genome assembly GCF_023721935.1 of Panthera uncia. Lineage (NCBI taxonomy): Eukaryota > Metazoa > Chordata > Mammalia > Carnivora > Felidae > Panthera > Panthera uncia. The sequence goes on along the minus strand of NW_026057580.1, from coordinate 73,848,917 downwards.
AACTGCCTGTATGTGGCACAACTGAGACATGAAGCCAGAACTGTCCGATTCCAATGTATGCTCTTTACCCAGTATACTACAGAAATATAGTTTCCCAGTTCTCTACAGAAATAGGGTCAATAGGAAGAGATTTATATGAGGAAATGGCTGATGTGATTAGGGAGGTCTACTGAGCAGTGTCACAATCTGCCACATGCAAGCTGGAAACCCAGGAAAGCTGAGTGATGTAGTATAATTCCAGTCTGAGTCCTAAGGCCTAAGAACCAAGTGAGCTGATGGTGTAAAGACCAGTCAAAGGCAGTAGAAGACTCATGTCCTAGCTCAAGTACTCAGGGAGGAAGCAAAAGAGGCAAATTCCTCCTTTTCTCTACCTTTTTGTTCTATCTAGGCCCTCAACGGACTGGATGATGCCCACCCATGTTGGGAAGGGCAATCTACTTTCTTGAGTCCACCAATTCGAATGCTAATTCCACAAACACCCTCACAGACACATTCAGAAATAATACTTAGTCTGGGCACCCCCTGGCCCAGTCAAATCGACACATAAAATTACCTATCACACTCAGCATACAAAGGTGTGAGGTCATTCAGGTCACAGACTTTGTCTCTGATTTCTCTAATGATTGAGGAAAGCAACACTATATAATCTTGTTTTTTGGCTAAATATTATCATGGGAGGCATCATAACTAAATGAGCTTGTCTGAGAAAATTTTAATTTTGTAACAGTGATAGCTTAAGTATAATAAAGATTATGATTCAATTCTAATAGTATACACAGCATAAAACATACGTTGAAAATTCATGCCACAGTTGTTTTATGAATGTATGGTATATAAAATTATGATAAATATTCTCTTCAGAGAAGTTTAATTTTTTTTTTTCCAGAGCAGTTTTAACTTTAACCTAAAAGGCTGACAAACTAGTCAGATTATCATTTTAAAGACTACTTTCTCCCTCTAGTGACCAGGAATGAGAATACCATGTCATATTCACAGGCATTTAAAAAACTGATTATCAATGTATATGTGTACTTCCCCCTATGGTGTCTGGGAAATTTGCCAGCTATTTTGATTATTACAATGGATGCAGGTGAGACTGGTATTCATTAGGGACAATAGGGATGCTAGATCCTGCAGTGTGGAGAACAGTGCCCCATATAAAGTAATTATCCAGTGTTAAACATATAGATTAAAAATATATTAATTATTATTTAAGCCTAGAGCCTAGCACCATTTTACATATGAAGACATTTTGCACTGTTTTATTTTTATTTATTTATTGTTATTTTTTAAGTAAACTCTACCCCCAACATGGGGCTTGAACTCAAGACCCTGAGATCAAGAGTTGCATATTCTACCAGCTGAGGCAGCCAGGCACACCCCTCACCTCCCTGCACTGTGTTAAACACTGCATTTTTTGAAAGCAACTTATTTCATCTACTCTTAAACACTGCTTGTAAGATACATCGTTATCTAACACTAAGAATGAAAACAATTGCCAGTTAAACTCTGACACAAAGCTTTCTAATGCTTATAATTTTTATTTTATCCACAATCAACAGAGTGAAAAGGCAACCTATAGAATGGGAGAAAATATTTGCAAACTATATATCTGAAAAGGTTAATCTCCAAAATATATAAGGAACTAGTGATTCTATAGGTATAGCCACCTAACTACTTCATCATGTCATTTAGTACAGGCATGCCCAACCATTTATAAATTAAAATAGATATTTTAAGAATTATTTCCCTTTTGTTTTTCCTTGATATTACAACCAAGATGTTATATTAATTTTAAAAAAATTGGGGTTCCTGGCTGGCCCAGTCAGAAGAGTATGTGACTGACTGTTGATCTAGGGGGTCATGAGTTTGAGTCCCACGTTGGGTGTAGAGATGACTTAAACTAAAAAAATAAATTTAAATGATGGTACACTATTTGTGAATTTCAAGAAAGAAAAAAGGAGTTATAAAATATTCATTATAAGGAATGTTTTTCTTCTAATTTTTTTTAAAGTTTATTCACTTTTGAGAGATAGAGACAGGGTGTGAGTGGTGGAGGGGCAAAGAGGGAGACACAGAATCCGAAGCAGGCTCCAGGCTCTGAGCTGTCAGCATAGAGCCTGATGCGGGGCTCAAACTCATGAACCATGAGATCATGAGCTGAGCCAAAGATGGATGCTCAACCAACTGAGCCACCCAGGCACCCCAGAATGTTTTCTATTCTTCTAGAAAGTTTCCTACAAGCTCAATTTGATTGCCCCTGTCTCAATAATTCTGCTGTTCCCATGGCTGGGTTCATGGGTCCCATACCTGGTGTAATGCTCTGCTGTGCCATCTTCAAAGTCTCAATAAATTTTGAACAAGGAGCCCCACATTTGTACTTTGCACAGGCTTGCATATGACATAGTGGTCTTGACCACAACCAACAGAAATAATCATCTCTGGCTTTGAAGTAACACATCTTTACATTTTCAAAGTGCTTTCACATCTGTTATCTTTTTTGATCTTCACAATTAAGCAGTTAGAAAAGGAGAGAAAGTGGTAGAGAAGATACACCTTGAAGTCAGAATAGGCTTCAGTACAAATCTAGACTCTGCAGTAATCTTAAACTAGTGATATAATTTCTCTCATCTTCCCCTTCCTTTTCTGTAAAACAGCAGTACCACCTGTCATATGAAAGTTGATGTGATAATTATGTAAAATAACATAAAGCACATGGTAGACACTGAATAAGTTTTTCTCCTTTTAGCTCTTCTCTGTCCCCCAACTCCCAATTTGCAAAATACAAAAATTGAAACTAAGATGTTTAAATGATCTGTTAAATGTGTTAATCTGGGTCCTCTGAAGAGCAGAAGTCAAGCTGGGATTAAATGTGCAAAGATATTACTAGGGGAAATGACTGTGAGTGAAATGGGGAGGGGCCCAGAAAAAAGATGGAAGAAACTTTTGACCAGGAAGCAAGTCTGACTGAATGAAAAGAAGAGCAAGAGAAAGTTGGGTGAAGTGGTCTAGACTCCTGTGCCATCCAGGGAAGATTCACGAGGCCATTGAGGAGTCCTTGAGTCAGCCCGGGTCAGTGGTCAGCTGAGTCCCGCAGTTTTTAGGAATGGTTTTACCTTATGTATTCTAGCCACACTCAGTCTTGGCTGGAGCAGCTCACAGGAGGTATGGCCTGAATGCAAGCAAAGCAGGCTACAGATTTCAGGGTACAGGATTCAGGCCCTTGGACGTTATTCTTCCTGTATTTGGAGGGCTGTAAGGTGCATCTTCATGGCCACCACATTAATCTCCACACTGAGATGGTGCCAAAGCCAGAGGCAATTTGCCAATTAATATATGTCTTACCACGAGTGAGTTAACTTTCTGTGATTCCTGTGTCCTTGTTTATGAAATTAAATGCATTAAAATGCCTAATGCAATCTTCCTGAGATAGGCTTGAATGGAGTTTCAAGAATGGGCAGGCTCTTATTAGTGGAAAATGATCGCAATGACAAGAACAATCAAAGCTATGGACAGGGACGTTTCAAGTAGTGGAGATAAAAATCTTTCTAAAAATTTGGTATATACAACAAGAGAAAAAAGTTCACAGGTAGTAGCCTCAGGTAATTTTATAATTTTCTGTTGCAAATAGCAAATTCTTTCTTCTATGGCAAAGGAACTTTCATTCAGCATTTGCTCTTCTCTGCTTCTTGGCTCAGGTTATAATCCTAGAGAATTAATCCTCCCACAGTACAAAGACTCTTTAAGAAAGGAAACAAGGCAGAATAGTGTCAAAGAGTGACTCAAAGTCACAAAGTCACTTAATGATAGCACATTGCTTACTAATTGATTTCACCCCACAGAGGCAAAATAGGATTTATTAAAAGAGGAAAAAAAAGGAGAGAAAAATCATTGTAGTCTGAGAAGAGTGAATCTTGTTTGCACAATTTTTGTGGGATATCTGATTAGTTGGCAGCAGTCAATTTGGACAGTCTGTCCTTGAGTAGGCTGACTAGGGGTACAAAAATATCTTAATTGTTTACGAATTCTCTTGCAAACCTTTGTGAGCTAAACTATGAAGCTGCAGGGCAAGCTGTTTCCCTTTAATGTCAGTGTCTTTTCCATCAACACCTCATTCTTAGTTGTACTGGGTCTGCACTACTTCCCTCCAGTCTCCTACCTGCTGCTGCTTGTTTCTAAATCCGTTTCCCCACATGCTTCCTTTTCACTGGATCCTCTTCTGAGTCCTAATTTCAAAGTGATCATAATCTGGGGGTTCTGTAGTGGAGTTTCTATTACAAAGAATTATAATCAGGGGCGCCTGGGTGGCTCGGTCAGTTAAGCGTCCGACTTCCGCTCAGGTCATGATCTCCTGGTCCGTGAGTTCGAGCCCCGCGTCGGGCTCTGTGCTGACAGCTCAGAGCCTGGAGCCTGTTTCAGATTCTGTGTCTCCCTCTCTCTCTGCCCCTTCCCTGTTCACGCTCTCTCTCTGTCTCAAAAATAAATAAACGTTAAAAAAATTAAAAAAAGAATTATAATCATTTTTTTAATATGAATTTAAGATGTTAAACAAAAATACGCAAAATTTAAGTTTTCCTTCACTCTTGCATTTTTCTAAGGACTAACACCAGTGTTTTCATACTCCAACAAACAAAACAACACATAGCACAGTATCCACATCACTAGCAGATGAATTGTATGAGCTGACTTGAATAGACAAATTTTAAGTAAATACTTTAACATTAACATTTTAAATGTTACTTAAAATATTTTAATTTGGACAAGTAATAGTTTCAGTGCCTGCAAACAGTTGATTATTGCTTCTGCCCTGCAGTAAATTATAACAGGGGCATATTTTGGCAAGTATTTGCTGACTTCATGCCCACATGCATTATAAAGCAGGAACTCCTTTTAGATTAGGATTACAGCCTAAGGATAAGCAACATATATTATGTACAATTGTGGAAATTAAAATCTCCTGAGATCACATCTTTTTCAGAAATGCTTAACGGCTAAATTTGCATGCTCACGCGATGTCACTTCTAAGTAAGGAGAATACATTTGCTACTTATATTAGTTAAAAGGGATGAGGAAATATCGTCCAATCACTTCATAGGTATTGGCCAAAGTACATAAACAAATTGAAATAATCATTTTGTCTTGTTAGGATGAGAGAAACTTCCCTTACAATTGCTCCTAATTTTTTAAATCATCGCTTAACAGAGCAACACTTTTCTTAAAAATCAAACTCTGCTCATCTTAATTCTTTGATAATAGTCACGAATCTGTACATTAAAAAAGGCAGGCAGGCGCCTCGTTAGCGCAGTAGGTAGCACTCAGTCTCATAAAAAAGGCACGCAGGTGAATTGCTGACTCCTCCTTACCATCCACGAACGGCCCTCTGAGCTGATGAACTTGGACCATAACCTTTCTTACCTTTTAAGTAAATATTTTAAGAGAAAAATTAATAGCATAGGTGTCTTAGAAATACATACAGAGCCTTAGAAATGCACACTGACACAGTTCTCACATGTTCGAGTTTGGTCTGCACCCAATCACGTAAATCAAATCTTTTCCAGAGAGACGAAATTCATCTATTTTATAACACAAAGACAAAGGCATACCCTTGACTGACGTAATCATTAGGTTCAGCGAATTCTCGCGCGACGTGAAGACGCTGCTGCCGTGACGTCACCAGTTGCCATAGCAGCATCCTCCAGAGTGGAAAAGAGGGGTGGTGCGACAAGCGGATTGGGGCGGAGCGCGGCTTCTGCAGAGGACAAGGGACGCTCTGCTCCTGCGGATCTGACTTCTACCAAAATGAGCACCCTGGATGAGGGCAGCAACCCTCCTGTCGCTAAAGACTGCGGCGTAGCTACTGCCGACGATGCCCCAGGACATCCGGACCTAAACCAGTGCCGGGGCGAGGAAACCGAGGCGACCCAGGTGATGGCGGACACAGGTGAGGAGGGCATCTCGGAGACCGCCGCGGAGGCAGGCGCCCCCGAGAGCCCCGCGAGCTGTGCCCCCGTGTTCCGCGTTCGAGTTTTTGGGAGCCGCAGCCGTGTAGCGACCAAATCGGGCCAGAAAGAGGGTCTCCCTCCGACGGAAGGCTTGGCAGCAGCCTCTGCTTCAGCCTCCCCCGCGGTGGCAACCGACAATAGCCAGGAAAATGGCTGTCAGCGTAGAGAGCCGCGGGGCCCTGCTGGGGAGAAAGCTCTAGAAGCCTGTGGCGCAGGGGGGTTGGGGTCTCAGATGATGCCTGGGGCGAAGGCCAAGGAAATGACGACAAAAAAGTGCGCCGTTTCAGCGGCAACGGAAAAGGAGGGAGTAGCGGAGGAGGTGGTGGAGGAAAAGAAGGTGATGCAGAAGGAAAAAAAGGTGGTAGGAGGAGTGAAAGAGGAGTCACGGGCCAAGGCCCCGAAGATCAATAACTGCATGGATTCCCTGGAGGCCATCGATCAGGAGCTGTCAAATGTAAATGCCCAGGCTGACAGGGCCTTCCTTCAGCTGGAGCGCAAGTTTGGCCGGATGCGAAGGCTCCATATGCAGCGCAGAAGTTTCATTATCCAAAATATCCCAGGTTTCTGGGTCACTGCCTTTCGGAACCACCCCCAGCTGTCACCTATGATCAGTGGCCAAGATGAAGACATGATGAGGTACATGATCAATTTGGAGGTGGAGGAGCTTAAACACCCCAGAGCAGGCTGCAAATTCAAGTTCATCTTTCAGAGCAACCCCTATTTCCGAAATGAGGGGCTCGTCAAAGAATATGAGCGCAGATCCTCTGGCCGGGTGGTGTCTCTTTCCACTCCAATCCGCTGGCACAGGGGCCAAGACCCCCAGTCACATATCCACAGGAATCGGGAAGGAAACACTATCCCCAGTTTCTTCAACTGGTTCTCAGATCACAGCCTTCTAGAATTCGACAGGATTGCTGAGATTATCAAAGCAGAACTGTGGCCCAATCCCCTACAGTACTACCTGATGGGCGAAGGGCCTCGCCGAGGAATTCGAGACCCAGCAAGGCAGCCCGTGGAGAGCCCCAGGTCCTTCAGGTTCCAGTCTGGCTAAGCGCTGCCCTTGTGAGAAGCTCCTGCACAAGTCTCCCACCACCTCCCCTTGAACCTTTGCTTAGCCAACAGCATGCAGTCTTCTATCTGCTTTCTCTTCACACTGAACTATTTTGTCCTTTGGTTCTCCTAAATCTTCAACAGTCATTTGCAAGATTGACTCTTACATGTTTGTGTTCCTCTTCCTCTGGACCTTCATGCTCTTCTGTATCCTGTTACATGTTCAAGTGCATGGCGTTGCACTGCTTCTATGCCAAGCACATGATGCTGTAGATAGGCACTGCCTTCCTTTGCATGCCTTGGGTCCTGTCTATGACCACGGTCTTCTCCTAGTTTTTTAAGTGGTTCTCCACCACAAAGAAGCTTGCAGTACCTTTGCAAATAACTAGCTGGACTTCATACTTTATGCTGACTGTCCTCCTGATAACCATGTATTCTATGGCAAATTCTTTGAGTTTCACCACTGCAAGATGAAACTACTCTAGATGATGCCAACCATCAACACAAACTGGACATTTCTAGCTACCACTAACTGGTTCCCAGCTGCCTCCCTGGGCCTGTGCTATCCACCCTGCTGGCTATCTGGCAGAATAAGGGGGCTAGTGGGTGGCTACAAGGCATGAGTGAGGTAACAGATGAGAGGTTTTCAGTGTTATTGCATCTTCTTTTCACTCTGCTTTGTGACCAGGTACTGGTGAGTATGAGGGTTGGTGCTATGGCCCACACAAACCTGTTCTCACCCTTCTGGATGAGCTTTGCATAGGCACCATTGCCTGCCTCCTCAGCAACTGACCATGGACTTAAGCTCCCAGGCAGCACACAGGGAACTCTGCCTCAATCCCCTTGTGCCATCAAATGGTTACCTATAAACCCAATTGGCTGTGGGGCAGGTTGCACAGTCATATGTGATAGTGCCCAAAGCAAGGCTGGAAGGGGTTCACTTCCAGCAGTTAGCCTTTCTGAGCTGGAGTCAACAAACCACCCTTAATCAGATAGTTTTGTTAGGTATCCCCTTCTCTAACTCCTGCACTCATTCTGAGCATGATAAAGTTGCCAGGGTGGGGGCACCGAGGGAAAGGTGTTCCTGGTGTGTGTGGCCTGTTCTGCATCTTTTTGTCTCTTTCCTCCACCCCCACCCCCTTGTTCTCTCCCCCACTTCCCTCTCCTCTGAAGCAGACAGGAAACAACACTGGCAAAGCGGGCTTTTTGTTCAATTTTCTCTACCCTTGATGGTGTCCAAAGAGAGAAAGGTACTGTACAATAGACTCCACATGTCTTCTTGTGCTCTTCTGCCCTCAAGCCTCCACCCTACTTCCTTTAGTAAGGTCTAAAAGTTTCAAAGGGAGACCTGTAGGTTATTTAGTTATGAGCAGTGTTCTTTTGGGCCAATTTTGACAACCCCACCTTTTCCCTGTCCACTTACCAAAATCTGTGTGTTTCTTGAGTTTAGTTAGAGAAGCAGGGAGGAAAGACAGAAGGGCCTCACAGTGATGGATTCAAGGCAGATGCAGGGAAGGTTGTGATGTAAAGCGGCCAAACTTAGTTTCACTCCACTTTCCTAAACATGGAAATTTTGGTGGGGGTGGCCTTGACCACTTAGAAATAACCCCAAGGCAGCATTTTGAGGGTCACCTCTATTCTCTGTACTATTTTGTTACTGCTCGCATGGCCCAGGGGCCTCCATCCTGTTGTCTGGCCTTCTTGGCTTTCAGGCTTCAGTTTCCCTATTTCCTTCCCTGCTTCTCTCCCAACAGATGAGGGAGCAGGCTGCAGTGTACATTGTGGGAGATGCCAAAGTTCCTCCCTGGGGATGTGTGGAGTTTGTTTGGATTTCCAGGACAGGTTCCAGTAGGTGGGACAGCAGTGTATCAGGGCTGTTACTTGGGTGGTATATGGTAATGGTAAGGACTACCTGCTTTCTCCTTTTTGAAGGCCTTGCCCTAAGTTCCATGAGTGCTTGGGAGGTCTGGGTACAGCAGTGGGGAGGGTGCTCTAGGCTGCGGGAAGTGAGAGCCCAGAAACCAAAATGAACCAAGTAGTCTTGGAACGGCACAGGAAGGATGAACCCTGCAGCTTTGGGAATGGAGGGAGAGGCCCCTGAAGCTTTTCCTAGGAGAGGTGGGAGAATCAAAGTGGTTGATGTTTAAAAAGGATACTTAGAGGAGTTTTCCCTAACTCCCTTGAATTCACCAGTAGATTTTTGTCTAAAATGCAAAAATGCAAGTCTGGATGTTTTCTCTCTGTTATTATAGGAGTGATCTTTTCTGTATAGAAGATTAATGGTATATGCTCATTATTTCACTGTGTTTGAGTAAAATCCTATTAATTCCTTTCTCTATTTTTGCTTGCTGGCGAAATTGACATTTACAGGCCTGCTTTTTGCTTATAATTGAGAATATGTGCAAAAATATCAAACTTGTTTCCTGTGCAGTATGAAACCTGTGAATATTCGTTAATATATCAGCTTGTTCTGGTCTGTCTTCATATATAGCTCTATTCTTAGAAATATAATTTGAATGTGATCCTTGAAATTTTGCAAATTGTTGCTGTGTCTTGTGAAAGTAATTTCAAAAAGAAAACCAATTCTTTTGTCTTGATATTTCTTGCCCTAATAGTAATGTTGTACTTGAATTTTATGTTCCTAACCAGTGTAAGTATTTGTAGAATTGCTCTGTCAAAGTAAACAAGGATCGTTAAGTACTTTATTAGTCTTCTTCTGTGTGCTCAAAGGAAAAATAAAAGTCTGTCACTCTGCTGTATTTCTTGTTTTCACCAAAAAAATAACAATAAAGTTCTGTGTGTCTAGGCTAATGAAAGGTTGGGAAATCATTAAAGTTATCAAGTTGTCACCATAAGCATTGTCCTGAAGCTTTATAAAAAAAAAGCCACAGAATTTCTAAGATTTTTTTTACTAGGAAAATGGTAAATAAGAAGCCTAACTAACTGGATGCTCATGGACTTAATTTTTCCTTGTTCAACCAGTGTAGTTTTGGAGGGTAATTGAAGCACCACTGAATTTTCAGTGGAAAGCTTTTTTTTTTTTTTTTTTCTTTTTAAGTTTTTAATTCCAGTTAACATACAGTGTTATATTAGTTTCAGGTATGCACTATATTGTATATGTATGTGATTGAACAACTCCATATATCACCCAGTGCTGATCACAAGTGCAGTACTTAATTTCCATCATTTATTTAACCCATCCTCCCACCCACCATTGGTAATCATCACTTGTTCTCTATAAGAGTCTGTTTCTTGATTTGTCTCTTTTTTTTACCCCCTTGTTTTATTCCTTAAATTTCACATATGAGTGAAATAATGGTATTTGTCTTTCTCTGACTCAATTTCACTTACTGTAAAACTTTTTTTTTAATTTTTTTTTTAAAATGTTTTATTTATTCTTGAAAGAGAGAGAGAGACGGCATGAGCGAGGGAGGGGCAGAGAGAGGGACACAGAATCCAAAGCAGACTCCAGGCTCTGAGCTGTGAACACAGAGCCCGATGTGGGGCTCAAACTCACGAGCCGTCAGATCATGACCTGAGCCGAAGTTAGATGCTCAACCAACTGAGCCGCCCTGGCGCCCCATGGAAAGCTATTCTTAATACACCATTCTTATTTGCTATATTTATGTTAACTGATTCTTAGTGCGCTTAAGATAGACTTTGGAAAAATTAATCATTGTGTATTCTGTTAGGTGCTTCTTAATTTCTTTGCTACTACAGTGTGGTGCTTTAAAAAGAAAGAATAACAAAATTGTTACTGACATATAGTGTCTAGAAACAAATGATCTCAGACATCCCAATCTCAATTACCAGTAATGTTTCGCTGTTCAGCAGCTATTACATGAAGGTTTGGGAAATAAATACTTCTGCATTCTCTGGAGTTGAGAGGGCTATGGATATTGCAAGGTTTGTGAAAATGAATGACCAAATATTTTTAGCCATCTAAACAAAAATTTGACATAAACGGCCCAGAATTACTACTAAATAGACTTGCTAATTCTTGGTGCAATTCATACTTGGAAGTTTTACTTGATATAGTTTTTCTAGGCCTGGAGAAGTTTTAAGTTTTAGAGAGCTAACTCTATATCCATTTTAAACCTAAATTTTCCTTTAGTGTGTTCATTTTATCCTTAATTCAGTGATTGATTTTTTTTCTGCATTGTCAATCGCCTGTTTTCAAGCATTATCTCTTTTATCCTGTTCTGGACATAGTTGGAAAATAATATTTTTGTTGCTCTTGGTTTATTATCAGCTTTAACCAGTAGTATTCCTCTTGCCAGTAGGTTGGTGCCACTCATTTGTTAGATTATCATGATTTCTGTTTTGTTTAATAAAATTAGACTCAATTAGACATTATGTAGGTTTCACTTACCAGGTAACTGGTTTGCTCCTATATCACTGCTTCATTTCTTTTCACTGCCTTTTCTTTCTCAGTTCTAAACCCAAATTGTCCCTTATGCAGACCTCCACATCAGTTGAGAGGTTTTCTTGTCCTCTCTTCACCGAAGAAGTATCATTTGGTCTGCTCAGGCCATATTGCCCTGATCGTAAGGTCATACTTCATAATTTCCCTGCACCCCACATAACAGAATCTCCTTGGGCATTCTTGTCCATTTCTGGGTATTCAGCTTAGACCAGACAATAACAAAAGGCTTCTCTAACTTTCCTTACTCAGGGTCCCTTCACATTACTCCTGTTGCTGCTACCGCTTCTTTATCTCCAGTTTCTGTAATCAGTTTTAAATAAAAACAAACAAAAATTACCTGGATTCTTATTGAATTCCCTGCTCCACAGAGTCACAGTTTGAGGCTTGGATACCGGATTTGCATCAGATACACCTCCTCTGGTTTGACAATCTCAAGAAATCTGAGTTCTGTCAGGTACATACATTTGTGTTCTCATGTTACTTTCATAATCCTGACACAAGTTTTACTATCTCGAGAGTGAAGAAAAGTTGAAGTAACAACAACAACAAAATGAAGTAAGTGTGCCTAAAATGCAAGTCATACAGACGTATTTTTTATTTCTAGCCTAGAGTATCTTTCACTGTTACCACAGCCATCTAAATTTGGCATAAAACAAAACAAAACCTGATTTACATGAATAATCAGGACTTGTTAAAGGTTATTCTTAATCCATTCGTGAATGGTCCTTTGAAAAGGGGTACTTTATTCAGATTAAAACCCTACTGAAATTTACATATGCAATCTTGGTGATTGCTGCAAAAATGAATGAAATTAGGTTTGTTGCCTTCCTTAAAGGGAGTAAATGCACCAAAAGGATTTTAAATATTATACTTCTGGAATTTAATTGCTAGGAACTCTAAAGAAATGTTACATTTTTATTAAATTTAGAGAATGAGTATTTTTTAATTGATCCAACACGGTGATTGGTTTTAACAGGAATTTTGTAATTTATTTCTTCTTTAATTTTTAAGATTTTGTTTTTAATTTTAAAAACATGGGCTCACTTGGCCCCAAGATCAAGAATCTCATGCTCTACCCACTGGGCCAGCCAGGCACCCCATTCTTCTCTTTATTAAACTTTATTAAGCCTTTTTTTAAACCAAGAAAGTGCCAAGTCCAAACTACCAAGAAAGTAAAATAAAGTGTTTTTTTATTTAAGACTCTGGGAACAGGTGCATGGTAAAAGAACCTATCAAGCAGACTATCTGATATAATTGCCATTCCAAGTAATGACCCAGCTTCTCTCAGTAGGCATAGAGACCTCATGTCCCGTTAAGTTTACTTGGAGCAGTTTTCATGATTCCTTTTCCATTTTGGTTTCCTCAGCACCAGAGGGAAATTTGTTAAGTATTCAAAGTGAACATTTGAACTTGAATATAAAGAAAGGGTAGACCCGCTTACTGATGACTTTAGTGTATGTGGCTTCCAAGAAGAGTAGACTTCATTATACATTTTAGGACTCCTGTGATTCTTGGTTCTCTACTCTCCCAGGTAAGTTCTATGTTATAGATCTTTGTTTTTGTTTGTTTTGTTTTGAAAGTGAACATGAGCAGGGGAATGGCGGAGGAAGAGTGAAAGAGAATCTTAAGTAAGCTTCATACCCAGTGTGGAGCCTGATGCTGGACTCGATCTCACGACCTTGAGATCAGGGCCTGAGCTGAAATCTAGAGTCAGATGCTTCACTGACTGGGCCAGCTGGTACCCCATAGATCTTGTTTTAATATTTTTTACTAGCTTATGTTACTTTAGGCCAGAGTCTGTGTTCTTCATTTCTAATCCCAGCATGGTGTGACTGTGAAATTGAAGTGTGATTTTAGACTAAGAATTTGTCCCAATCTACATCTAATGTTGGAAGACTTTTGTCAGTCAACTAAAGGCACGAATTTTGGGGTGAAAGTTGGGCTAATGTACAGACTGTTCCTTAGTAACAAAATTTTTGAGCAAGTATGTTAATTTAACCTCTGTCAATTTCAATGTCCTTATCTATAAAATTTTAATAATTATACACCTTGTATGGTTGCTGTAAGGAATAAGTAAGGAAGATGAAGTAACCTGCTGAAGAGTTAGCACTCATTACCATTTTTTTTTTTTACCATTATTTCTGAGGATGACTCTAGAGACCAACAAGAGACACCTTTTTGCATTCACCCTATGTGGACTAGACCAGGCCCACAGATTTTCAAGGGCAGCACAGGGGGTGATTTAACTCTTGAAAATATCCCAGTCTTTAACTAATCTGGAAGTCAATTCTTACGATAACCTTGTTCTCAAGAGCCTGAGAAGAGGTTAAGGGAATGTCATTGTAACATTTAAGGAGAAGCTATCTATCCATGTGATTCTAACATAGAGTCAAGGTTATTATATCCAAAGAGATAGTCTGACATTCCATTTTATGGTTATATAAAATAACCATATAGATTTGATTTTCATTCAAGCCAGTTCAATTGTGTGTATACATGTGTTTATACATGTATGTATGTGTATATATGTATGTATTTGCTTTAAATACATACATTTAAAGTTGTTGGATATGAAAACTGGTGGGGAAATAATACCTGATTACAAGTTAAAAAAACTCAGAAGTACAATTGGTCCTTGAACAATGGGGATTAGGGCCCCCTCCCCCATGCATGGTCAAAAATCCATGTGTAATGTTTGATTCCCCCCAAACTTCACTACTAATAGCCTACTGTTAACTGGAAGCCTTACTGATAACATTAACACATATTCTATATATGTGTTATACACTATATTTTTATAATAAAGCAAGCTAGGAAAAGTTAAAATCATAAGGAAAATACATTTACAGTACTGTATCAAGAAAAATTTGCTGTAAGTGGACCTATACAGTTCAGACCCATGTATTTCAAGAGTCAACTTTAGTTAATTTTAGATTGCAATTCACTGTTTAGTTGAAGTCTCTGTTACCTCAGTATTTCACACGCCAAATTCTGACAAACTGTGACCACTGTGTCATTCAGAACTTTCTTCTGCTGATGAGGTCAACAGTTGCCAGGAAAGAAAATCTCCAATCCCTTGCATTTATTCATAGTCATTAAAAAAAATTTTTTTTAAGTATACTTATTTATTTTGAGAGAGAGAGAGAGAGAGAGAGAGAGTGAATGAATGAATGAAAGAGTGTGTGAGCCAGGGAGGGACAGGGAGAGAGAATCCCAAGCAGGCTTTGTACTGTAGCACGGAGCCTGACGCTGGACTCAAACTCATGAACCAGGAGATCATGACCTGAGCCGAAATCAAGAGTTGGACACTTAACTAACTGAGCCACACAGGCACCCCTGTAATTATCTTTTTAGATGAATAATGTTGGCCTGTATGCTAACATTAAACTTAAGTCCTCTGCCCATTTACACAACTTTCTTGCTTTCTTCATTTAACTTTATTAAAAATATACAGCTTTTCTTCTCTCATATCTTCAACTTTTATAGTGCCATTTTTTACTATTTTTACTTTTCTTACCTATTAGAAACACTGGCACTATTTATTTATTTATTAAAAAATTTTTTTTTAATCTTTATTTATTTTTGAGAGAGAGAAAAGAGCAAGTGGGGGAGGAACAGAGAGAGAGGGAGACACAGAATCCGAAGCAGGCTCCAGGCTCTGAGCTGTCAGCACAGAGCCCGACTGTGGGCTCGAACTCACAAACTGTAAGGTCATGACCTGAACTGAAGTCGGACGCTTAACTGACTGAGCCCCTAGATGCCCCAACACTAGCACTAGCATTGTTTTTGGAAACAATGAAATAAAAAATCTGAAAGTAATTATAGTCCAAGAGAAAGACAACACTCATAAGAAGCACTGACTCTGCTAGAAAGGTAAAAGGAAACTTGGAAATAAACTCTAATCTCTTTTGACAAGATGAAAGAAACTAAGGTCAGATTAGGTGGTAATTTGTTCTGATTCCTTAGGTAAGTACTGGTAAAAGTAGAATGACAACTTCTGATTTGAGTCAATTTTTTTTCACTCCATAAATGGCCAAAAAAGTGCAATTAACCTATTTTGGGGTTTTCATTTTTCATATTAACAATAGCAGTTTATAAGCATTTAAAGATACATTATATTTTGCTCTTGACAAAATAAATCCACATAAGGAAAAATAGCTTTATTTTTAAAGAAATTAAATATCTATTTGTATACATGAGACAGCTCTCATTTAGCCCTAAGCTGATTGTGTGTGTTTATTATTGTCCTCCAATAAGATTTTGGAAGCCAATTTCAAATACATTACCATATACTTATTAGCTGATATCAAACAGAGCTACTGACATTGAGGAAAAAATTTCAGTAACTGTTTATCTACCCTGAGATACTCATTCCCACAATACATTTGGGATTATTTGAGCACTTAAAAATTTAATGAAATTATTTCTTTTCATTGCATGCATCAATATGCTAAGTTCTTTGCTACAATATAGGTAAAATAATGATAGTGACCAGTGTGTTTTCTGATTCTGTCCATGATAGACAGAATGAAATTACAGCATAAAGAGTAGCCAGGAATTTATTGTAAACATCTGGCTCCAAATACTTTGCCCCAAGTAACTACTATAATAGGACTATACAAAGCACATAGAACACAGTAATCCTAAATTGCAGTATAACTATAAAACCTCTTAAAGTGTTTTTCTCAACCTTTTTTTTCATTACCACACTCCACCCTGAGAAAAATTAAATTTAACCAAATTAAATTTAATTAATAAATTTAACTTTGTATTTCTCCCTCGTGAGAGAAATTAATACCAAAGAATAAAATTTTATTGGGTAGGGTTCAGCTTTGGAGGGCCACTATACATTGCATTATCTAATTTTTTTTCATCCCAAGAACCAATTTTTGTCTCTTTGAGAATATATGTCTTAAAGTGAATGAAAATTCTATAGGTTTTAACATTATTAGGGGGAAAAAAAACTTTATGAGTAACACTGGAGGTTGAATTAGTTGGCTTCTTATCTCATTTCTGTCCCATACTAGCTGTGTGGTCTCAGAAGAAATCTGCTTTACCTCCTTGTTTTGGAAAACATAAGAATAGCATGAAACCTGATAGCTTGGAAAAATCATTTATTCTCACTGGACTCAGCGTTCTTAGCTATAGATGGAAGAAACAGATATAGTTCAGTTGTTCCCAATTCTGGCTACCTTTTCCTGGGGCAAGTAAAAGACATCAGTGCTCATCTCTATTCCCAGACCAATTAAACCAATCTGGAGGTTATGGTCTAGCTAGTGATTTTTGAACTTTAGTATATGAATCACACTAATATTAAACACACGTTGCTGGGATACATTCCCAGAGTTTGATTCTGCAGGTCTGGGGTGGGGCCTGCAAATCTGTATTTCTATCAAATTCTCAGGTGATGCTATGTTAGTGGTTTGGGGACAACACTTTGAGAACCATTGGTCTAGGCATATATGTAAATATGTGTATGTATATGTGTATGTACAAGTGTGTGTGTGTGTGTGTATTTATACACACACACACACACACACACGCCCAGGTGAATCGTAATCTCAGAATTACTGGTATAGAAAATATTAATAAGGTTCCTTTCCATTCTAAGACACTGAGATTTTAACATAATGAGAGTTGTTGGGCATCAAGATGATCTATACAGAAAGGAGACGTATGGAAAAGCATCTAATTCTTGGTTAGTTATCATTAGGAATTTGTTCCTAGAAAGCATTTTACAGTATTTTTCAAAAATTAACATTTTTACAGTATATTTGCTGCATATATGGTTCTTCACTTCATTTTTCAGTAAAGACAGTTTATTTGGCTGTCAGTGTCTCATTATTTGATAAGATCGATGGAGGGTTTGGATAGTAGCCAGCTGTTTTTGAATTGCTTGAAGAGAACCTTGAAAATTTGTAGTCCAGGGGTAATTCTGGGGAAAAAAACAGTATTATTATTATTCTGCAGATCTTAAAAGGCTGTTCATAAACATAAACAAATCAAAACTCATTTTTTAGCTTCATGATTTTAATTTCTTCTGTCACCTGGATAGGTTGCAGCTAACATATAGATATCTTTATAAAATTTAAGTCAAAATACATTTAGATGTATTATAAATCATCCTCAGAGATCTAACTATATATAACATTCTCTGTACAAAAGTTAGCACATAAAACAGGAATGCTCATCTGATTTTTTATTCTGAAATTTAAAACTCTCTCAGGCCCTACTCAGAGCATCATGTAACAGGTAAGTGGGAACTAATAATCTTCATGGCCCTTAGTAATAAGAGAATTACTAAGAGTAATCTTTGAATGCTTAGATAAATAAGGATTGTAATGCACACAATGTGGCAACTTTCGCCACATAAGCATTACACACACAGCCAGAAGGGAAACTGGGAGAGAGAACATAAAATGCACATTTTATTGATGGTGAGACATTGTGCCATCTACATAGAAGTTTCTCAAAAGCTAGACTTCAGATATCTTCTTCCCCAATTTCTTCCAAGGAAACATAACTAGAAATATTACAAGTGAAATATTATGACATATGCCATGTTACAATACTCATTCCATGGGCACATACTAGGCGATAATCCTTATTTTACAAATTTCACAAGTAAAACATCATTTGGAAGTACTATTCTGAAAATGACACTAGCATAAAAATCATACTTTACATTAAGTGCCAGTGAGAATCATCAAGGCCCAAGTAGTTAATAACCCTTATGAGGAAAAAACTAATGCTAGAGATTGGGAAGAAGGAACACTGCCTAGCTTTGTTTGGCTGTTGTTAAGTCCTTCTTAATACTTTCTCCTGAGGAAAGTTAGAAGACAGGCCCTGTACCAAGTTTTTTCCCGGGGTGCTGTGGAAGAAAGCTCTTGGAAAATGAAAAAGCAGATGCACTAATGTTACTGCTTCTTTAAGGAGAGGTTATTACCGTAGAAGACAGAGAAGGGGTTATTTTCCAATTCTTTGGAGAACTATTTAAATCCTAGAATAATGAAGATTCACTTTTTTTTTGACTTTCTTACTATTTCATAACCATATCCCATTGAACCAGTTTCCATCCAGGTACTATATACTAATTCATTGGCTTCCAGTATCACATTACTTCATTCTCTCACTATAAATTTGAATCACTTTGAAGTAAAATAAACATCTTGCTTTACTGTTTCTCACGTCTATCCTGTGAGGGAAGAAATGCAGCCTGGTATTATCCCCAATTTAAAAAAGAAGAAGCTAAGGTTCAAAAACAAACAAACAAACAAAAAACTGAAGCAGACTTCACTTTTAAACTAGAGGTAGGACAACTAGGAAAGATGGATAGAATATAAACATCCATATAAACTGGACAGTCAATTAAGACCTGAGGACCCATTTCCTGGGAAGGTGTAACAAGCAGAGAGTTAGCTGACATTCAGCCACAGCTTTTTTCCTTTAGGTCCTTGAATTCCTGCTGGGGGCAAGTGCGGTTGCTAGCAGCAGAAAAACTCGTAGAGCTTTTGGCAGTCTTGAAGGGCTGCAGTCAGAAACCGAGGGGTTAGGAATATACTGTGAAGGAATGGAAACCGGGGGCTAGGAATCTGCTGTGAAGGAATGGCTGGAGAACTGGAGTCTACTGGTTTGCTCCTCAGGCCCATTGGCAAATTCTGAGGGCAACTCAAGGAAACTAATAAGCGAGCATAAGCATATACCTCTGCAAAGCAGAGTGGATTTTTCAGCAGTTTCTCAGTTTTAAGAAAACAGGGAAGGATTAAGTTCTGCCCTCAGAGAGAAGAAGGACCCTGGTGAATATCTCATACTTCAGATATATATTTCTGAAAACAGAATTTACTATTATGAAGTAATTCTCTTTTGTGTTAATAATGGATTTTTCCCTTAATGTCTACTTTGTTTCACATTAATATATCTAACTCTTGATTATGATTAACACGGTATTATCTGTCACCATCTTCTGATATTCAAACTGTGTCCTCATATTTCAGAGATGTCTTTTATGAACAGCTCATAGTTGGTTTTGTTATTTCATTCAGGCCTTTAACCGGAGAATTTTGCCATCCATACTTAATACCATTACTTAGCTTTAAACTCATCATCTTAGTGAATACTCTCCATTTGTATTGTTTCTTTTTCATACTCTCTTTTCTTCCTATTTTTGTTTTCCTTTAGATTTTAAGTTATTTTACATAATTAGCTCAGTATATATCTCATTACAGTTTCTTTGGTAGTTATCTTAGAGATTACACATACATTTTGTATGTTATCAATACCTAATATACTCTTATGCCTTACCATATAATACAAGGACGTTAGAACATTTTAATTCCAGCTGTCCCACTGCCATTGACAGCATGTTTTAAAATTCTTTCTTTAAATGTCTTAGGACTTTTTTTTTTAATTGTTCCAATAGTAAATGTTCATTTAATTGATTCACATATCTGTCCCTTTGTTGCTGTATATTCCTTCTTGCATCTTCAGACTTCTAACAGGGGTCAGGCTGGCTATTTTTCATTATGTGCTGAACCTTATAATGATGCTTTTAGAAAAAATTTGAGTCCTAGAATGATGTTACCTTCCTCAAAAGAGAATATTCTCAATCCAGTTTTAGGGACTTAGCTGATCTAACACTGAGCTTCAGTTATCTTTTTTTTTTTTTTTTTAATGTTTTTTTAATGTTTATTATTGAGAGATAGAGAGACACAGAGTGTGAGCAGGGAGGGACAGAGAGAGAGAGGAAGACACAGAATCTGAAGCAGGCTCCAGGCTCTGAGCTGTCAACACAGAGCCCAACGCGGGGCTTGAACCCACGAACTGTGAGATCGTGACCTGAGCTGAAGTCGGACGCTTAACTGACTGAGCCACCCAGGTGCCCCTGAGCTTCAGTTATCTTTAAGGTAAATTCAGGGTCTCCATGCAGATTAAGAGAGTCTATCAGGCCCACCTCTCCTCTTGTAGACCCTACCTTCTACTTCCTGTCCCTGAAGGCTCATTAGCTTCAGCTAATGAAAGGCCCACTCACGTTCTCTGGTGCCCTCTCTAGAATTAACCAACAGTGAGGGAAAGGGGCTCCCAAAGTCAGGTTCATCTTACTTGGCCTTTAGCATCCTGTCCTGGCAATTTTTCCTTTTATCCTATGACTCCAAGCAGACTTAAAAAAAAAAGGTCCAGCTTTTATGGGTGGCCCCAGGAGATAGGCAGGTCCTAATTCCCTAGGTTGCCATAACTAGGTGTATCCCAAGAAAAATAAATACCATGGGAAAATTTTCTTCTTTTGAAGGCAAGAAATCTAGTACTTACAGTCATTAATATCTAGTAACAGCTAAAGCTTTATAAGTATTTTCCTGCTTACCTGCTATTGCTTCAATACTTGGAATTGCAATAGTGCTGTAAGTACTGATTCTCTTACAAGACCATGTATAAAATAATGAGTCTTCCGTATTTTCCAGTCCTGAAACTGAATCAATAAAAAAAGAGCCCCATTTTTTAGATAACGTATTTAGAGGCTTTGCCTTTGGTCCCTGAAACAAGAGAACAGAACAATGAAAAAAATGATTAATTTTCAATGTCATAAGTTGTTCCCCCATTAAGTAAATCAAAATAAAAAACTCTAGGAATTTCAGTTGTTTACCTTTAACTAGACTGTATACTACCTAATAAGGGAAACCAAGCTTAGAAGTTCTTGCCTCCCCTGGTACAAGTATCTTCCCCTGGTTTTGTTTGGGAACCCTTTTTCTCATCCTTTGGGGTCTGACCTGGATGCCATCCAGGACATTTTCCTTGACCTCCCACCCTCAGGTTAGTTTACGTCTTCCATTTTCCTTAGTTTATCCCTAATATACAACTTTTCATGCTACCTTTATTTATCATACTATTTACTTTTCACCTTTGACAGATAAGGAAGTACCTAAGGTTAGGAACTTCCTTATGTGTTAGTGTAACTTTAAGGCTTGGTGCCTGGGTCAGAGCAGGGACGTAACGATTGTAGACTAAATAAAAGATTATTAAAAAAATGCTTCTCAGTGTTTTATGGATAAAATTAAAACTGTAAAAAATCCCATTGTATCCATATAATCTGGATTATAAAATCTGTCATCATTTTCTGATGAAAATTTCATTTTGGAACACCACAGAGTCTTAAATCATGCCTCTAGATTCATAATTCTTTGTGCTGTAACTCATTTGATGAAGATGAGAATGTTTTCAAATGATGATGTTTAGAAAGCAGTCAGCAAGAACCTATTTGGATTTCACCAAAGATATTTAAAAACAGTATAGAGTATGAATATCCTTGATTCTGTATATACATTTAAGGTGTATTTGAATTTCCCAATGTTTATTAAGCAATTCATAAAGTAGTAAGATTCATTATTTAGTTCACTATCTTTTCCAAAATAATGAATCTGAAAAGAGATGATTCGCATCACGTATACTGTATGTAGATAATGGTTCTGCAAACACAGAGTGGTAAAATGTAGGCTGTTCCCTATTCCTATGAAAACAGGAAAACAGATTTATCTACCCTTTCTGGCTTAATGTAATATTGGTGCTGTTATGGTCTAAATGTCTGTGCCTCCCCAAAATTCAGATGTTGAAGTCTTAACCCCCAAGGTGATGGTATTAGGAGGTGAGGCCTTTGGGAGGTTGCTTAGCTCATGAGGGTGGAGCCCTCATGAATGTGATTAAAGCTCTTACAAAACAAGCTATCTTCCCTCTTCTGGCATGTGAGGGTACAGTGAAAAGATGATGGTCTATGAGGAAGTAGATCTTCACCAGATACCAAGTTGGCTACCACCATCATCTTGAGCTTAACAACCTCCAGAACTATGAGAAATAAATGTTTGTTGTGTATAAGCCAGGAAAAAAATGTATATATATATACACAATATATATTAATATTATATATATATAATATACGCAAATATATATATACACACACACACACATATATATACAACTAATCAAAAGAATCATTCCATTCTTGAACATATCAACAAGGAGCACTCCTATTTTTGTTTGAGCTTTATATCTTGTAGGTATCATCCTTTACTGGTAAGTGTTCTCATCAAGTTTCTAGCCTCTTCTCCTTTCTCTAGTCTCCCTTGGACATTTATCTATATCCCATTTTTCTTCACTAGTCCCGACCTATCTCCCAAGCCAGTTTGATCTCCAAATACTTCAAGGAAATAAGATATAACATGAAATCAGTCATATCTTTCTCCTCACAAAACCAGCTCTTTCTCTTGACTTCCATTTTTATATGGATAAAATCCATTATTTCCAGTTGCCTGTGTTTGAAAAGTAGCTATGTTTCGAGTCCCAACCCCTTCCAGAAGCACCAGGCTTATCACCTGTCCCACCACCCAAGTCCGCCCTTACACAGCTACATGAAAGCTTCAATCCTGTTAGCCTCCACCTTCAAAACTGTTTCTCTGGCTGACACATCTACACAATTTGCTATTTTATGGACAAGACCGTGCACTGTAGCCTGTACAATTGCCATACATTCACTCATTATTTCCTGAGCCAAGAATATGTTACTATTTCCATCAGTTGAAAATATACTGATGCTTTAATGTCTACCTCAAATTCTACATTCTTTATGAAGTTTTCTGTAATCTTCCTCAATGAAGTATGGATCCTTCGTTGTCTGAAACTCTTTTATAACTTGTATTCCCTCCAGACAGTTATGTTTTATTTGCATACTCAAGCTTCCCTTCTCCTCTATCCTTGGACTGTAATACACTCTGTAAAAAGGAACTGTGTGTAACTCAACCACAAGTTTCTGGATATTCTTAACAAAGAGGCTTGTGTAAATTAAAAACTCAGTGTATGTATGTGCTGAACAAGAGAATGGTGTTAGACTTTAATAATGAGTGATCTTACTAAGATCTTATTAAGAGCTAATCCAATAAGCTCTTATGTTTGACACTTGTGATAAAAATTTTGAGTACTGCTCTGAAGTACGTGTAGTATATGTAAACACATACACAGAACTACCAATTACAGTGAGGTGATTTAATTAAGGATGTACCTATATAGGCAAGAGTGTTATACATATGTAAACTAAGTTACATTGGATTTCTCTCTCCATACTTCCATGAATTAGAAATGATTCATTTATAGTCTCGAAAATGAAAAACAGTGTATGAATAATCATGTCAGGTCACCGATCACAATGGAAAAGTAAGAAGTTTTAAAGAAGGACAAAAAGTCATGAATATAACCAGTTTCCTCTAACTCATAACTTATTTTTATTGACAAGACTAACTGCAAAAGAGCCCCTTGGGGCGGGCAGGGGGGGGGCGGGGAGGGGAACCTAACCAGCTTAACGTATCTCAAAGAAAGGAATTTGAAAGAATGTAACTCCAAACTCATTGTATCTTTTATGAGACTAAAAGGGAAAATTTTTTCAAAGCAGTGATATTCAAATATTTACTATCACTATACATAAAACTCAAAAATACTCAAATCGCCAAGATTAAATAACATTTGCATTACATGGCAAATAGGCTTTAGGTATACCACATTTATGGAAAAGGAATGATATTTCTTTATTATGAAATATCATTCATCTTAAGTGAGAATTGGCTTAAAAAAATAGTCTGTTGGTTTTAATCTAAAAACTAACCCAAACACAGCAATCTAGAAGGGTAAATTTTTTTCTCCATGATTAACTCCCTAATTTTATTATTATTTTGTCTAGTAAATAGTTAAAAAACAACTTGGTCTAATTTTCTTATTTGGTATTTATTTTGGGGGGAAGGTTTTTTTAGAAGAGAATGAGGACACAATTATTATTCATTGTTTTCAATGTATCTGGAACATAAAGCCAATAAACTGATACAAAGTTTCAAATTATCAGTTCTTTCTAACAAATATCTTTCATTTTTTAGTTACCCGATGGGAGTACTGAGAGATAAGTAGGTCTCTTAGATGTACTCCTAGGTCCTACCACAGATATACTCTTCGTTTTGAGAATTTCTAAAGGGTAGTGGTTATATTCCAGGCATGATTCTTTTTCCTTCTTTCTTTTTTTTTAATTTAAGAGAGAGAAAGCGCATGTGCACTTGTGCACACATGAGTGGGAGAGGGGCAGAGAGGGAGAGCAAATCCCAAGCAGGGCTCAATCTCACAACCCTGGGATCATGGCCTGAACCGAAATCAGGAGTGGATGCTTAACTGGCTGAGCCGCTGAGGTTCCCCCCTATCCAGGCATAATTCTTAATAAAACAGTGTTTACGACTGAAACGCCAAATAACTGTTTACTAAAACAAGATTAAAATTTATTTTCATTCTAGTACAGAATTGTCAAATGTAATGAAGTGAAGCTTTAGTGAAGAATACTGGTCCCGCTTTATGTTTTCTTAATCTAACTCATAGAAGTGTAGTTCAGACTATTTTATTAGTAAATCAGTTTAAAAATGCAGACTCAGTTTTATCAATTTGAATGTTTTCAGGTGGTATCAATATCACCATTGTTTTAATGTGTGCTTCATGGATTACGAGGGAGAATAGGTATCTCCTCCTATGTAAGCTTTCCCCTGCAGTCAGCTGCTGGATACCAATTTCCTACTTGACTAGATATGAATTCACTGTTGGTTTTATCAGGTTCAACCACAGGAAAGTGCTGATATTCAACTATTTTTGACATACATAAAAGGGCAATTTCATAAATTCCCACCTAAATGGATGCTGTGAGACCCTTTTCCCTATCTTTTGCTCACTGGTTAACACTATTCCAGGGGTCTTGAACAAAAGTATTTATTAATTTTTTAAAAGTTTATTTATGTATTTTGAGAGAAAGAGAGTGGGGGAGGGGCAAAGAGAGAGGGAGAGTGAGGATCCCAAGCAGGCTCTGCATTGTCAGCACAGAGCCCAACATGGGGCTCAATCCCACTAACTGTGAAATCATGACCTGAGCCAAAATCAAGAGTCAGATGTTCAGCCAACTAAGCCACCCAGGTGCCCAGAACAAAAATATTCAATATTGATACAAAGTTGTCATTTTTTCTACTTATTGTTGCCTCTCTGGATTTTTTTTTTTTTTTAAGTAATCTCTACACCCAAGATGGAACTTGAATTTATAATCCCATGATCAAGAGTTGCATGCACTACTGACTGAGCCAGCTGGACACCCTGGCTTCATCTTTGTTCATCTTTGTCCATCACCACCATCTGGATTCTAACTTGAGAAATTCTTCCCCACTCTGAGGCCACAAAAATATTTTCATAAATTTTCTTCAATTAATTTTACAAATCTATTTCTTATTTTCAGATCTATAATCCATTCGGAATTTACATCAGGGGGAAAAGGGACTCATTTTTCTCCATATATTGAGTCTACTTATTCAGTGCTACTTAGTGAACCATCTATCTTTTCCTGCTGATTGATAATCCTCTAACATATATCACATTTACATAGTAACTTGTGATAGAGGGCCTTTGTCTGGGTTCTTCTTTCTCTGTTCACTGACCTTTTTAGTTTGTTATTAGTACTATACTAAAAAATTACTGTAGCTTCCAAACATGGTTAGTATCTGATAGGATGAAATTCCTTCCCTCTATTATCCTTTTTTAATGAAATTGTCTTAGCTAATTGTGGGTTTTCAGTTTTCTGCCTAAATGCAGAATCAGTTTGTGAAGGGCCACTCAAAATCCTCCTGGGATTTTGCGTAACATTACATTGACTATAAATAAAGGAAAATAGGTCAATATAATCTTAAAATATGGTATATCTCTCCCCTTTGTTCATCTGTATTTAGAATTTGTTTTAAATTGAGGTATAACTGACATGTAACATTACATTAGTTTTAGATGCAGAACATAATAATTCCATATTTGTGTACATTACAAATTGATCACAGTAAGTCTAATCGTTACAAAGATTTTTTTGTGTGTGATTAGAACTTTAAAAATCTACTATCATAGCAACTTTCAAATATGCAATACAATATTATTAACTATAGTTACCACACTGTACATTAAGTCCCCAAGACTTATTTATTTTATAACTAGAAATCTGTACTTTTGATTCCTTACTAAAGGAATCCAGAATCCTTACTAAAGACTTAAAAATTTCTCTGTTAAGTCTTATGGGATGTATTAAGTTAATTCCTACATAGTGATTCATTTTCATTGCTTTTTAAATGATTTCTCATTATACTTTGTTAAGTGGTTACTGAGGGTACATAGAAAAGCTATTGATTTTTGAATGCTGATTTGGATCCAGCATTTTGACAACTCTATTCATAGTTATAATAGTTTGTTGATTCCCTATGGTCTTCTATGCTAATGACCATATAACTCTGAAATAATCACAATTTGGTGTCTTCTAATCCTAATTTGTATTTTTTTTTCTCTTCTTGTGGTTTTGGCCAGCTCTGTTACACAATATAATTAATAACAGATATCCTTTGTCTAGCTCAGAACCTTAAAGAGCATGTGTCTCCATTAAGTATGGCTTTTTTCCCCATTAAAGTTTTCCATTATACATTATATTCTCACTGGGTTTTTTTGTCGGATAGCCTTTCTCTAATAAAAGGGTGGCCCCTTCTTATTTGTTGAGAATTTTCATCATTAAAATGAATTGTTTTGGCACCTAAATTTCATAATATGTTATTCTAAAAAGCTGAAGAATATATTTTCATTTGTTTGGAGTTAAAATGAAGAAACAGATGAGAACAGTAATGCAGGAAGCTAAAGAGGAGAGCTCCCTTTGGAGGCTAATCTTATGAAATTAAGACTAAGTAATTGCAAGATTAATGAAGTGACTTTTGATTTATTTCTGGAAACAAAGATGAACAAAAACAAATTATTTTCCCCTAGTCTCCTTAACTGGATTTACTTTAATCATTAAAATGGGCCATTTTTCCTTATCTGCCATGCTCTAATATAGTGCACTAGAAAATCAACAGATGCAATAAGATTCTAGAAAAAGTTTTTTATAGGGCTCAGTCAGTTGAGTCTCTGACTTCAGCTCAGGTCATGATCTCACGGTGTCTCCCTCTCTCTCTGACCCTCCCCTGATCATGTAGGCTCGCATGCTCTCTCTCTCTAAAATAAACAAACATTAAAAAAAAAAAAAGCACCTTTGAAAAAGCCTTGCTTATCTAAGCCTTTGAAGTGCCATTTGAGATGTTCTCTGTCCTTATCTTGAGCTTGTTGTCACAAATGAAGGGAAGTAAAATCTTCACATTCCAGATGGTTTTATCTAGGGTAGAAATTACTGTAAATATCTAAGAAACTGAATTCAAGCCTAAGTGAAACAAAATGCTAATCTCCACAGAATATAGTAAATGTTAATGTTTTGGTTCAGTGAGTGCATCAATCCTGAGTGATCTTGTTGATTTGTTTTTAAATTATACTGTGAAAAGTTTACTTACGCTGAATAAAGTTAACTAGAAATAAGAAACTAAATCCTTTTGCATTCAGGCTTTGTACTTAATAAAAGACTGCGTGTTACATATGTTGTGTTTGACATCTGATTAGGAAAATGAAACTACATTTTTCTTAATAATCACAAAATCAACAGATGAACCCTCATGTGATGCTTAATGGATGATTTCCTCCTCCTGTAACAATTGAGGGTATCTATATTCTTGTTTCCTTCACAGGGAAGCAGGAAAGCAACTGAATTCTCATGACATGCTGTGCTTACACCAGGCTTTGATGTGCTGATGAAAGAAGTGTGCTGTGAATAGGAATACAGGTGAACTTAAATATGAAAGCAGTCTTTTAGAAGTTTTTAGAAGTCTTTTAGAAGCTCCTAGATTTGTGTTACAAGACAATTTTTAAAAACCCACATAATTGTGTTTAAATTAAAATTTAAATCTGCCTTTAAATACAAGCAGAAAGATGTATGATAAGAGGATTTTCCTTAGAGTAGATAAAACTCCTAAGTTGGCCTGAAACCTCTACTAAGAATGGGCCCGTCAATACAAATACGGCCTCAAAACTGGTGGTGTCAGCATGACCAGAAAAACTTTGGAGTCAAGGAGTACGAGGATACTTGGGAGTTTTCAACAAAATGCTTTGGGCCACAACTGGGAATCCCGCACCAAAACACCTGCCTCAGCCCCCAACAGGACAGGGAATCTATCTTCCACAACTCCCTTTTCCTGGAACCTCAATAGCATGAGATGGAAAAAGAGTTCAGGGATAACTCTGAAACCTTCTGAGGGCTTTATCCTCACCCCGTCACTAGGCCAAACCTTCCCATTCCTTGCTTCCTTGTCTATGTTCAGTGGGGCAGGGTCGGTTGGGGAGGTAGAGTTTGATAGGAAAGGAACATTATTTCAATTTTGTCTTATGAAGTAAAATTTTCAAAAAAACCTTCAAATCTTCAAATAAAACTCACTATTTCCTGTCTAAAAGCCAATTATGAGCTCTTTGTTTATGGTGTGTTTGTAACTAATTAACAAGAAGAAAGGGGCCTGTGGGGGAAAGATTGGGCTACTGTTTATTGTAATGCTGGAGGAAACTTTCCCATGGATTCTTCATTTTCTTAACATAGTACCTGCATTGTCAAATCATTCTGAAGAAACCAAAGCTCCTAATTTCTCTTTAGTGAAAACCTCCAAAGTCACTCAGGATAGAAGGCCTACACCTCCTGCAAGATTGCTTTAAAGCTCTTCTTAACTCAGCCCAAAAAACTTCCAACGTCATGTTGAAGACTAAATGGCACTCAATGGAAACCTCATAAAAACATGACATTTAAAAACATTAAAAATTTTTAAAATGTTTATTTATCTTTAAGAAAGAGACAGAGACAGAGCATGAGTGGGGGAGGGGCAGAGAGAGGAAAACACAGAATCTGAAGCAGGCTCCAGGCTCTGAGCTGTCAGCACAGAGCCCCACGATGGGCTTGAACTCACAAACTGCAAGATCATGACCTGAGCCCAAGTCAGATGCTCAACTGACTGAGCCACCCAAGTGCCCCTATTAATGTTTTTTACTAATGTTTTTTTAATTTATTTTTGAGAGAGAAAGAGAGAGAGAGAGAGAGAGAGAGAGAGAGAGAGTCAGAGTGTAAGCAGGAGAGGAGCAGAGAGAGAGGAGACACAGGATCTGAAGCAGGCTCCAGGCTCTGAGCTGTCAGCACAGAGCCTGAAGCAGGCCTCAGATGCTTAACCGACTTAGCCACCCAGGTATCCCCTTTTTGCTTTTTTATACTATTTTCCCTTTCTAGATTTATTTTACTTTTCTAGACATATTTTACTTTTCTTTACCTCCAGTCTTCACCTAAGTTTATTCTCGGCAGCTCAGGAATAAGTCTAAAGGAGTTACCAGTTTCATTAACGTAAACTCATGAAGAAAGCGCAGAAGAACTTTCATGACCAAGCAGAAGAGACACAGGGTATGACCACAGTGAGTCTGGATCTAGCCATCTCAGCATCAGCCAAAATCACCCAGGGTGTCACAGCATTGGATGAGAGCAGACGGCCAGGAAGACAGATGGTCAGGGTCATCTTGGCATCATTTAAAAATTATCAACAAAATAAACAATAGAGCTGAAATGGCAAGAAGATCACCATAAATGCCAACAGATTTCATCACTCTTGGCACAAACAAGCTCTTTCTAAGATACATCGACATAAAGGTTTTTCTTTCCAGGAGAGAGCTGAAGGGAATCCTTACCTCATATTTTCCTTTCTTCTCTAGAGGCTCTGATTCTTCAGGCTTCCCGTCTCTGTCCCCTCTGAGCTCTTCCAGAATGAGAACTGTCTCCCAGTTACTATAATGACGGGCTGGGAAAATGTCTGAATGCATGCTGTCACCAAAGTAAACGACCTGTAAGTCAGACAGCAAATTCCGTTTGAGGGATGAGAACTGTGCAAGAAAGTGTTCACTTCATGGAAGCAGAAAAAAATTCGTCAACAGGTATCAGAGTAAGACAAACGTTACATAAACATCCTTGAGTAACGTCACAGGTGACTGTAAACTGGCCGCATTTGGTTTGCAGGACACCAGTCTGTTGTAAGAAGTTACACGATACATTTGCAGGTAGAAGAAAGGCAGAGGCTAACTGATTTTATTCAATTTTCTGAAGAAGTCAGAGTCCGTATGTGTGCAGATGAACCTGCCCTCAGGATTGAAGAACTGATGACATATTACAGATGACCTGTTCTTGTTACAGTGGGTTAGATTAACAGGAGCACACATCACAGCCCTTGCCCAGGAGTTTCTGGTACCCACCCAAACCTGCCGAAACAGAATCTTGGACAGGGGGTTGGGGCGGGTGGACTCTGGGAGGCTCCCCAGGTATTCTGAGGCATTGCCCCACTGATCTAATCCATAACCCTCAATTTACACATGAGAAACGAGAGTAAGGGAAAATGAACTAGAACCTTCAAGTCAGGATGCTCTGTCTACTAAACCCCTCAAGAATTCCCAGGGGCTTATGGCAAAGTGGGAGCCAATGGAGCAGGTCTCAGTTACACACTGATCTGTCCAGTAAACGTTTTTCAGAAGAAAGGGTTCTGCTGTAAAAAATGCACCAATGTCCAACATCAACAATGTGACCAGAGTATCAAAAGCAAGTGGGTCTTTAGGCTAGTCTGTGCTGTATTTCACTTACTGCAAAATTTTTTTGAGAACTGTTATAGGGTATCATTCCTCAGGTACCCCATACACTTATCCAGTGTATCCCCTAGAACTGTGGCTCCCTGCTTGGAATCTCTGCTCTTTTCCGTTAGAGATGAAAACCCAGTCTAGATCAACAAAGAAAGGGCTCGTTTAAGCAGAAGAAATAAGAGACTGACAGATAGGCAGAGGTACATGATTTCCCCCTAGATAACTAAGCTGAATGCATTTAGAATTATGTTTTAATTTATAATGGTTTATGTCTGTAAGTGGGCATCAAGAACTCCATCTCAATCAGAAAATACCTTGGGTTCACTTTTGCCGGTCATTTTCTTCAGAAGTTCATAAAGGTGGACAGCGTTCCCTTGGGAGTACCAGCCAGGTTTATCCAGAGATGGCAATGCCTCCTGCTCCTCATCATTCTCTGAAAATAGAGTTTGACAATCATATGCTTTTTTTTTTTAATAATCCTATACTTTTTAATCAAGTAAGAGCACCCATATGGGCAGACCACACCAAGCATGGCTGCAGGACATGTATAAGAAGGAACCATGTGGGAACGGGAGCTAGCATTCAGTGAGCACCTATGCATTACAAGCCCTCCATGGATGTCTTTATCTCTATGTATAGATATATGTTTTTTCATGTACATATAATAATATGTTTTTACCATAAGAGACTCTTAAAGACTGAGAATCAACTGAGGGTTGGTGGCGGGCATGGAGAGGGGAAAGTGGGTGATGGGCATTGAGGAGGGCACCTGTTGGGATGAGCACTGGGTGTTGTATGGAAACCAATTTGACAATAAATTTCATATTAAAAAATTATTTAAAAAATGTTTTTAAAATAATTTCATTTTTTAGAGCAGTTTTGGGTTCACAGCAAAACTGAGAGGTACAGAGATTTCTGATATACCCCACTGCCTCTGCACACGCATAGCCTCCCCCATTATTGGTGATAATGATGTGTCAAGGTAGGTTCATCAACTGAAACAAATGTACTACTCTCGTCGGGGGGGGGGGGTGGCGGGGAGAATACTGATAATGGGAGAGGTATGTATTTTTATTCCTCATAACAACCCTCTTAACTGAGCAGAAATCTCAGAGAAGTTATTTTGTTCAAGGTCTCAAAGCTGATAACTGATTTATTATTAACCAAACTCCACAGTTTACATTAGGACTTCAAATGGAGGCTAGAAGTCAGACCCATAAACCATCTCTAAATTTGGATTCCTGGACCTGGATATGGCTCATGGAATTGCCACAAACAAGAAACAACTGTAGCACAAAAGAAATTTTTATCTGTCATCTTCTGTAATATCCATATGGATTGCTATTTACTGTCTTTTTTTTTATTATTATTTTTGAGAGAGAGAGAGAGAGAGAGAGAGAGAGAGAGAGAGAGAGAGAGGTGGGGAGGGGCAGAGAGACAAGGAGACACAGAATCCAAAGAAGACTCCAGGCTCTGAGCTGTCAGCACAGAGCCAGACGTGGGGCTTGAACCCACAAACCGTGAGATCATGACCTGAGGCAAAGTCGGACGCTTAACTGACTGAGCCACCAGGCGCCCCTACTGTCCTCCATTATATTAAGAACAGGTCAGCAATGAATTAAAAAAAGGTGGACTTTAGATTGCATTTTGAACCTCATTTTGTGAAGTATTGTTTATACAATCTCCCTCATATTGACTCAGGAAACAGTTCTATATTATGAAAAATGTAAACCAGTATTATTTTCATAAAATTCAATTATGCCGTGGTTTCAATTTAAAACATTCTTAAGAACTGGGCAAAATGCATTAATTTAAGAAATCTTCCTATGAAAATATATATTCAGAACAATTTTTTGTACCTGAGTATCGTAAGATGTCCAAATTATTCCTCAAATCTTTTAACTTAATGACTAATGGATTTTTTTAAATTTGTTTTTAATGTTTATTTATTTCTGAGACAGAGAGAGACAGAGCATGAGTGGCGGAGGGGCAGAGAGAGACGGAGACACAGAATCTGAAGCAGGCTCCAGGCTCTGAGCTGTCAGCACAGAGCCCAACGCGGGGCTCGAACTCACAGACCGTGAAATCATGACCTGAGCGGAAGTCGGACGCTTAACCGACTGAGCCACCCAGGCGCCCCAATGACTAATGGATGTTTAGGTGATAACCTTCAAGGAGAAAAACTCAGACCAAAGCTCAAAGTTGTTCCTATAACAGGGTTGGATAGAGCTGGAAGAGCAATCAATTAAAGCAAATAGTAAATCAAACAACCTTTTTATTTTCTTATTGTTAAGAGCATATGGACAAGAAAAGTAAAAACAAAGTAGTAAAATTTTATTTTTATTTATTAAAAAAAATTTTTTTTACATTTATTTACTTTTGATAGAGAGACAGAGCACAAGTGGAGGAGGGGCAGAGAGAGAAGGAGACACAGAATCCAAAGCAGGCTCTAGGCTCCGAACTGACAGCACAGAGCCCGACACGGGGCTTGAACTCACAAACCGCGAGATCATGACCTGAGCCGAAGTCAGACGCTTAACTGACTGAGCCACCCAGGCGCCCCACAAAGTAGTAAAATTTTAGTCAGTAAAAGAGTCCCAAAATGAATATGGGGAAATGATACAGTCAAAGCTATGGCTAACAATCCTGAACAAAGATAAGTTCCATAACTTAGGTCAGAAAACCTTGCTATAGAGAGCAAGAGTTTTGTGAGAAGTTTTGTGTACCTGTGCCTGACCACTCACCTCAGCCCACAGCTGCCTGAATGTGGTTCATGTGGCAGCTCACACCTGTTCCCCCCAACTCCCAGTGTGCTTGGAGTTACTATCTTAATGTTTAAACAGTATGTATTTATGTGATTTTCGTCAGTAATACACTTACATATATTAAAAGTCCCATTTTTGAACTCTATCTGCTATGCACTCACCTCTTCTACAAAAGGTAACATATATTCTTTTCCTCTCCCTTTTAAAAACACATTTATTGAGGTATGAGTGATATACAATAAACTGCGCATATTGCAAACATACATTTTGAAGAGTCGGCATGTGTACATACTTGTTATGAGCTGAACTGTGTTCCCCTCAAATTCATATGTTGAAGCCCTAACCACCAACATCTCAGAATGTGACCGTATTTGAAGACAAGGCGTTGGAAGTGATTAAGTTAAAGTTCAGTCATTAGGGTGAGTCTAATATAATACGGTTATTGTCCTCATTAGAGATTGAGACACAGAGAATTAGGAGATTATGACACAGAAGGAAGACTCTATGTTATTGGAAAAAGATGCCCCTCCTAAGAAGAGAGGCCTCAGAAGAAACCAATCCTGCTGACACCTTGACCTCAGACTTCTAGCCCCCAGAACTGAGAGAAGATACACTTGTGTTGTTTAAGCCACTCAGTCAGCGGTATATTGTTATAGCAGCCTTGGCAATTAATACAATACCCACGAACCCTCCCATTTAAACAGAAGTATTAGCACATTCTTCTGCAATTTAATTTTTTAAAAAAACTCCTCTAGATACTACATTGTTATGTACCTAGTTTTTAAAATAGATGCATGTTCCATAATTTATTTAATAGTCATCTATTGGTAGCTATGTGAGATGTTGCCAATCTTTTGTTGTTATGAGGAAAAAGTTACAAACATGAGAGAATCCTCACAGCTTGGTGGGATCAAATAGACTCTGAGATGGAAAAAACTCATTTTCTTTTTTTTCTTTTGCTCTTTATTTCAACTATCTTTTACAGAACACTTTAGGTACGAGGTATATAGCAATGAACTAGATGGCCCAAGTCCCTGTCCTCAGGATGCTAATATTCTGGTAGCAATCTCTGACTTGGTAGAGGTTTACTTAGCAATGATTTATAATTAAAAATATATCTCTAATTCTTTTGATTTCCTGAACTCCTTTCTATATAATGTGGACTTGACTGGACATTTAATATTTTCTCTTACATATCCCTTCTTCAATTTTGAGTTAGAAATTTTTTTTTCCCAATTGTGCATTTTTTTTATACACAATTTCTCCATTTATTCTTTGGCATGGGCAATAAGACATTTAAAAAGTAAGCTTTTTTTTTAGTGATATCCACATGCAATGTGGGGCTTGAACTCATGACTCCCGGGATCAGAGTCATGCTCTTCTTAGCCAAGTGCCCCAAATATGTTGTAATAATTTTTATATTGGCTTAATACTGAAAATGCTGTATTTTAAAATTTATTTTTTCAAGTAAGCTCTAGGCCCAATGTAGGGCTTGAACTCATGACCTCGAGATCAAGAGTCACATGCTCTACCAACTGAGCCAGACAGGTGCCTCCCTTAAAAAGACACTTTTTAATGAAAATATCTGCTAAAATGCTTGTCTGTGTTGGGAGCCATAAAAGGAAAATTACATCTTAAGAGAAATAAATACCTTACCAGTGAGTAGGAGCAAATTTAATAGAATAGAAAGCAAAACCTTTATCTACTTTGGTTTGGGGTTATAATTCATAATTCTTTAATATTCATAATTCTTTAATAACTAGTAGCAGTTAATTCTTTAAAAGTCTTTTCCTTTAGTTTATTCTTTAACTATCTAGCTCATTTCCATACCTAATATGATGGGAAGTTTGTTTCTTTTCAGAATAACAATCTTCAATTAACAGCTCTAAGAACTTCTCTCTTAGGGTTACTAAAATCTGTCATTGGTGATCTGACCAGTAGTATCTGCTTTACCAGAAAATTTGTTTAGAATGCAGAATCTAGGGGCACCTGGGTGGCTCAGTCGGTTGAGCGTCCAACTTCGGCTCAGGTCATGATCTCAGTATGTGAGTTCGAGCCCCGCGTCGGGTTCTGTGCTGACAGCTCAGAGCCTGGAGCCTGTTTCAGATTCTGTGTCTCCCTCTTTCTCTCTCCTCCCCCACTCACGCTCTATCTCTCTCTTCTCAAAAATAAATAAACGTTACAAAAAATTTAGAATGCAGAATCTAAGGTTCTACACAGACTTACTGAAACAGAATCTCCATTCTAACAAGATCCCTAGGTGGTGTGAGTGTGCATTAAAATCTGGGAAACACTGATGTGGAGAGAACAGCAGGATTGAAAACCTGATAGAAGAACAGAAGGCATTCATTCTGGCAAGGCCAGACTAATGGGCATCTGGAGGGATCAGACAGAGTGCAGATGAAAAGGTAACTTAGCAACCAGGTTCAGAATCGCCTTAGATGCTTCATGGGGTGGGGAGCCAAAGAGATTCTGTGTGTATGTGATTAACTATACTATATGCCTGACAGTAAGTAATAAGTGACTCATATAACATATGTTTAAAGTTATTAAAATATATTTAAAATTTATATTTAAATGAAAATATGTGCCAAGTATTTGAGGGCAACAGGCAAGAGATGGAAGAAAGGAGAGATATAAAGTAAGGGCAGGAGGATGAGGTAAGAGACTCACAGGGAAGAGAGTAATGAAGGCCTAATGGGAAGGAAACAGAGAGCAGAGAGGAGGTAGTTTAAACAGGACTTGATGTACAACATGCTGGATGTGAAAGGGCGAAGACACTGGAGGTTTATAGCTGGGGGGCAATTCACTAGATAGTCAAGTAATGAAGATAAAGATTATAAAGGGGCCAGCGTGTACGGTTGCACTTTCTAGGAGGAAGGAGAATATCAAGTCTCATTTCAGAATACTGAGCAGAGCTGTGAGCAGGAGGAAACGTGGTATGAGCCTCCAGGGAAGTCTCAGGGAAAGATTTCAGAGTGTACTGGTGACAGCTGAGGCCAAGAAACCAAAGATAGCAAGTTGGGAATCACGGTTTTCAAACTGAGGGCAGGAGGATGGGTAGCTGACGGCACAGGGGACACAGCAGTGAAAAAGATATCGTCACTCTCCTCAATGAAGTTACAATTTTGCAAGATGGACTCCTCTCCTCTCCACCTCTCCACCCCCTCCCCAGGCTTTTGCACTGGCAAAAAGCCGAATCACAGCGATGGGGCAGGATGCTGCATATTTTGCCTAGAAGGAGGCACTCAGCCCCCGCCTACTCGGACGCAACTCTCCCCCTTTCTTGTCCCCATGACAATGGATGACGTCAGGCCTGTGCGACAGCTGCAAGGACACACTCACCCAGCGCCTTCCATCCCAGATGCGTCCTTTGCCTTATTTTACTTCTACTTTTAACCATTTGGAGCAGTGATTTGATTTACATGACACTGGAGGTTACCAGAACAGGCTGACATGACTTGCATGATACGATAACATTAACAGCCATATGGAGGATGGGTGGTTTGAGGGTTACAAGGCTGATGGGGGCGGGACATCAGTTATTAAGTACCGTCATACCCAGTAGTGATGTGAATGTATCAGTTCATACAAGGGATGATAAGGGCAGTGGCAGGAATATGGTAGGTGACCAATCTGAGAAAACTGAAGGCAGGTGTGATGTGAAGGGGAGAGAGTAACAGAAGATGACTGATTTTCCTGGTTTGGGTAAGATCTGTTGGAAAAGTTATAATGGAATTACAGAATATGGGAAGAGGAGCATGCCAAGATTGGGGGGGGGGGCGGAATTAATGAGTTATTATAAGCACATCCCAAGTTTCCTGCAATGCTAGGGCTGTAGGGTGTGGAGAATTTAGAAGGCAGATAGAAATATGCCTCTGTAAGTCAGGGGAAAAGTGAGGTCTAGAGATAAGGAATTGGGAGTCACTCATATATAGGTACTAGCTGAAACCGTCAGAGTGGTAGCTGAAGACAGCAGGAGAAGAAAGGAAGGCTAAGATAGAATGCTGCCAAACATTAACCTTTAAAGAGAAATGTTATACCATGGATATTAGTTCCAAACTGACTAAAAACTCATGTAGACACTTTATTATATGAAATGTAGAATGCTTCGACATTAACATTAAGGAAAACTCCGTTTGAGAAATAGGTGTGAAGCTTGGAAAATATGCCATTTAACCAAAAAGTTCACTGAACTGCATATACAGGACTGAATCAGACTTTTCTCTGGTTACTCTTCAAAGGAATAAATTTATTTGTCTTAAACATATGGAAGACTTTTTTTTGTTTAATGGAAATCAGTGAATTCAACAACGATGGTCAACAAATTTTTCCCTTACTATTGTTAGCAATCTTTAGAAGATTACATACTGATTTAGAGGCTACATTTGTGTTGCTGTTTACTCATAGCTATTATTAACTACATAGTTTCATTTGTTTAAAAAAATTTCTTTTAATGCTTATTTACTTGTGAGAGAGAGAGAGACAGAGTGTGAGTGGGGGAGCGGCAGAGAGAGAGGGAGACACAGAATCTGAAGCTGGCTCCAGGCTTTGAGCTGTCAGCACAGAGCACGACGCGGCACTCGAACTCACGAACAGTGAGATCATGACCTGAGCCGAAGTCAGATGCTTAACCGACTGAGCCACCCAGGTGCCCCCATAGTTTCATTTGTAAGAAAATAATTTTAATAACTTACTTTGTATTGATTTTGAGCACAATGAATATCTTACTGTAATAAAATATTTTGTTAAGAGAGAGAGAGAAAGATGAGGGAAAACCATCAGTGGAAACAAAGTAGTTACAGGTAGGCAAAGACTCAGAATCAGCAGCAAAACAAACACTACAATACAGCATCATGAATTAGAGAATCTTTTTTTAAAAATTTATTTATTTTGAGGAAGGGGGGGGAGTGTGTGTGTGTGTGTGTGTGTATGTGTGTGTGTGTGTGTGTGCAGGAGGGGCAGAGAGAGGGAAAGAGACAGAATCCCAAGCAGGCTCTGCACTGTCAGCATGGAGCTCTATGCCAGGCTCGAACTCATGAACCCTGAGATCATGACCTGAACTGAAGTCAAAAGTCAGACACTTAACTGACTGAGCCACCCAGGCACCCCAAGGGCATATTTTGTTCTTGTAAACTGAAGACATGAGAATATGCATATATGTCCATGAAAATGGTCTAGTACAGTTGTTTTCAATGATGGCAATTTTGGACCTCAGGGCAAATTTGACAATGTCTGGAGACATTTCTGGTTGCCACAAATTGGGAGGTGAGATGATTAGAGGCTAAGGATGCTGCTAAGCAGCCTACAACATATAGGACGGCACCGCCACTCCCACTAACAAAGAAATATCTGGCCCCAAATCTCAGGAGTGCAACAGTTAAGAAACCCTGGTCTAGCAGAAAGTGAGAAAGTGATGGTGGTTTTTATATACTGGTTCAATGTCTCATATAAATCATTGCTGTTAAGAAATAACATCAGGGATTCAAATAATACTCTTTCTGTTAAACAAACAAACAAATATTAAATGTTTCCCTCCTCTTCACAAATTTATATTTAAACACATAACTAAGTACTCAACGATGTTTATTTTTATCTGCAGGATCTTTGTATTTTCTTCCAAGAAAATCTATACCTGTTCTATACCTATTATAGTACGTACGTTGTTCTACAGAGAGTTTTATTAAATTTTCACACACACCAGTAACAGAAAACAACGCACATTAAAAATACACCAAATTTTTAATACACTGGGGACCACAAATGTATTAACTTATGCTAACAAGTTACTGCATTTTTGCACTATGTCTGTTTAATTGAAAAGTATCGAGAGACAGAAGGATGAACTGTTTAAAAACTATTATGTAGAAGAACCTATCTGCAGTCTGGTTTCTATCTCCGTCATTCTCTCTGTATCTCACATATAAGCCCATGGCTTTAAAATATCCTTCTATGAGTTAAGGACTCTCCCAAATTTATACCCTGACCCTAAAGCTGTTCCCCTTGGACTCCACGCTCATCCATACAATTTCCTAATTGTTAGTCCCCGCTGAAGAATTTGTAGGCATGTCAAAACATGATTTCTTAATCACCACACCACCCCATACAAACTTTTCTTCTGTAACCTTCCTCACGGCTACATGAGGATTCACTCCTTTGCTCAATTCAAAAAAAAAAAAAGAAAAATCAACAAGTCATTTTTGATTATCTTTTCATCTGCTGCTTCTGAAAGCATCACCAAGTCCTACTGTCCATCTCCACAATGCATCTTAAATATGTCTCCTCTCCATCTCCAGTACTACCTCCTCAGACCAAACTACCACGGTGTCTTACTTGGGACACACTTAGTGCCTGGTTTCTTCTTCCCTCTCTCCCCGCCTCCCTCCCTCCCTTCCTCCCTCCCCCTCTCCCTCCCTTCCTTCCTACCTTCCTTCCTTCCCTCCCTCCCTTCCTTCCTCCCTTCTTCCTTTCCTTTTCTCTTTCTTTCTTTCTTTCTTTCTTTCTTTCTTTCTTTCTTTCTTTCTCTATTTTTGGGAGTGAGAGAGAGAGAGACAAGCGCAAACAGGGGAGGGGCAGAGAGAGTGGGAGACACAGAATCCGAAGCAGGCTCCAGGCTCTGAGCTGTCAGCACAGAGCCCAATGAGGGGCTTGAACTCAAACTGGGAGACTGTGATCTGAGCCTAAGTCAGGCACTTAACCGACTAAGCCACCTAGGCACCCCCATGGTTTTCCTCTTTCTATTCTTCCCACATTCAATCCATTCACCACCCTCAGCCAAAGAGCTCTCCAGATTACCCGTACACCTCAACTGAATGCTTCACATAGCTTGTGGAATAAAATTCAAACCCATTTTCACAGTGTATGAGGCTGCATGCTTCCCTAACTTCCCCGCCTCTCTCTTCCCATGAGTCGCTGGCCTCTTCTCCATCACTGGAACTGTCTCAAACTACTGCCACTCCTCCTCTGCTCTTCTCATTACCTGTCCCTCAGGTCCTGCCTGGTAAGTCACCTTTTCTGACTTTTTTGGACAGGCCTTCCCTGGTCAGCCCCTCTAAAGTGCCCTCCTGGTTTACTCAGCAAGCAGGCATTTCCTGTTGTTTTTTTTTTTTTCAGGCACATTCGTCATGACAGGTAACATGGCCTATGATCATCCCATGCATTTATTCACCTGCTAAGTAGCAGTGTTTGTTTATGCATTTCTGTCAGGGGGGAAGAAGACTTGGTATCACTTGTATACCCCTGGTTGTATTTAACACAGAATTTTGCACCTGATTGTCAGCCAACAGGTACTTACGAAGTACCTGAATGAACAAATCTTAAATAAGGAAGAAACAAAATGTTAACTCACCGAGCGTCCAGAAAGGTCTTTGACTTGGTAAATGGGAGAAGAAACCAGGCTTCAATGCATTTGTAATCACAATGTCAAAAAGATCTGTAAAATCATTCCTAAAAAGCAACAATATTTTTCATAATTTTAAGAAATTAGAAAAAGCCCATATAAAATAGAACTTCATCTTTACCTATCAGACCACAGAATCATTTCTTACCTTTTGATTAACTTTTGCATGCTTTCTATATATTTTATATACAGAAATAGGAAGTGGTTGAGCAAAACTTTTCCTGACGACACCTTGAAGCATAAATGTAAGGGGAAAAATGCGTATTAACTCGTTAACTCTGGGTGCGAAGCTGGCTTTCTCATGATGGTAATAGTTACAGTGAGTGAATTCAATGGCTTCTAACAACAAAAATATTCATGAGCTGTATCTTCAAATGTGGGCCCTGAACTCTGTCTCGATTTATTAGTAGGAAAAGGTATTGATAATTTTGTGTGTTACATGGGTCCTACAGAAAGCTAGCATGATCAAGTCAGGTGATATCTTTTAGAGTGTTCACATATGAAGAAGGCATCTTCTTTTGAAAATCAGTGTGCTCTTATAATGTGGTAATTTTTAGATAACAACAATAATTGTTTTTTGGCCTGTATTTAATACTACATTAAGGATCATTTGGGATGGCAAAGGGTAGATGGGATTCATTATAGCAATGGGGAAGACAGTAACTACAAATCTAAACTATGCTAAAGAGACCATAAGATAGGAAGAAAAACTTTGGTTATCTATGCTAATGACAAAGAAGGTAAGAGTGCTTATTCTGAAGCATGGTCCCACTATCAGGACAGCAAATAGTCTCACAGTCTGAGAGGCACTGGGCAAGGCATCCAGGATTTCCACCTTAATTCACTTCAAGGACC
The DNA here is from genome assembly GCF_023721935.1 of Panthera uncia. Classification (NCBI taxonomy): domain Eukaryota; kingdom Metazoa; phylum Chordata; class Mammalia; order Carnivora; family Felidae; genus Panthera; species Panthera uncia. The sequence continues at coordinate 73,806,839 of NW_026057580.1, read as the reverse complement.
CCAGGTTTATGTATTATTAAAAAGCAGAAAATCTACTGGCAGATCTAAGTATATCACAGACCCATCTAAGCTCCCATGTGCTGAGGAACATGGACACCAGGAGGCTAAACAAGTCAGCCAGAGGTCAGTTGTGAGGGTTAAACTTGCTTCATACTCCCAGCAATTCCGTATTTGCTGAAATCCTAGGAAACGTTAGGGAGATCTAGTAGCCCATTTTAGAATCTGGCTCTGAGCATGGATATTCCCTGGTATTGCTCACAAGAATGACAGAAGTATTAAGACTTCCTGAAACTTATCAACTACTCTCATACTTCACCTGTGTTACGCTTATTTAAACTCCCCTCTCACACCTATGAGATACGATTGTCCCATTTTTAAGATGACGAAATCGAGGATGAGAGGTGCAAGAACATACCTCAGGTCTCAGAGCAAGTTGCAAGGTAGGCCTTGAACCCATATGTGTCTTAAGTCTGTGCATTTGTACTGCCTCGATTTTCAAGGATGTCAGGCCCATCGCCGGCTGTGCAAAATGGTGAAGTACACGGCTCCCCACTCAAATGGCTAGAGGTGCTGTACTCCAGGTCTGTATGTACCTGGGAGTGAAACCTACAACTCCATGTCCCTCAACAGTCATCCAAAGCTGAGAAACCAAATTCATGGAGCACTGCTTGAAGGACGTGTCGTTTATCAACCTTTCAGAACATCTAAAGCCCAGACCACCGGTGGGCTTTTAGCATCCTGGCCCCCGTAACACTGCTTTGCTAAACTGTACCTGGGTGGTGTTGCTGTCGACAGATGTTGAGGGATGTTACGAGAAACAACTACGTCTCTCAGCATTGTCTAATATAAGGATACGGTCATGGTTGAGCACTTTTAAAACAGCATTAGCCTAATTTGTTATCCAGTATTGTAGAAGACCATGAAAATGGAATGACTCATTACTTACCCAAGAATATATTCACAGAGAAGTCGACAGTAATCACTGTGAGAACTTGTAATTAACAACAGAATTTTCCCAGCATTCTTTAGCTGTCGAAGCCACTTTTTCACAGATTCAGGACAAGTGTGTAAATATCTGCCTGGATCTCTCTTTATCTCTGGAAAATATATTCCACAGTTTTCTGAAAAATAAAAATGTCAAAGAGATTTTTCTTTAAAAAAATTGAGAGGAGGGGCCAACGTGGCAGAGAAGTAGGGGGTTCCGAAGTTCCCTTGTCTCTCCAACAAAGCAGTGTTGAAGCCAAAGGACTTTGAACTCCAAAAGTCCAGGAGACAGACACAGATTCACTTCTAAAAAAATTGTTTGACTCTGTATATTCTTCAAACAAGTTCATCTCTCTCAAAGCTATAGATAAAAAGAGAAAAACTTGATTCAAACATAGCAATGATGCCATTGCTAACTGCTTCTTAAGAATACTTCCTGTTCTGGGGAGTCTGGGTGGCTCAGTCGGTTAAGCATCCGACTTCAGCTCAGGTCATGATCTTGCGGTTTGTGAGTTTGAGCCCTGCATCTGGCTCTGTGCTGACAGCTGGGAGCCTGGAACCTGCTTTGGTTTCTGTGTCTCCCTCTCTCTCTACCCCTCTCCTGCTCGTGCTTGGTCTCTCAAAAATAAATAAACATTAAAAAAAAAGAGAATATTTCCTATTCTTTACTTAAGGACATGACGAATGAAAATGTCAACTGAGAATGTTGGATATTTGATAAGAACTGATAAACTATTGAAATAGATAACAGAGGTGCCTGGGTGGCTCAATCGGTTAAGTGACTGACTGTTGATTTCACCTCAGGTCATGACCTCATAGTTCTCAAGATTGAGCCCCGAGTCAGGCTCTGAGCTGACAGCATGGAACTTGCTTGGGATCCTCTCTTTCCCTCCCTCTCTCTGCCCCTCCCCCACTTGTGCACTCTCTCTCAAAATAAATAAATAAAAACTTAAAAAAATAGATAACATAAAAAAGAATATAATCAGCAGGGTTTTTTAATTTCTTGAAAAAATGTTTATTTTCGAGAGAGAAAGAGAAAACATTCTCATGTGGGTGCAAGTGAGCAAATGGGGGAGGAGCAGAGAGAGAGGGGAACAGAGGATCTGAAACAGACTCTGCACTGACAGCAGAGAGCCCGATTTGGGGCTTGAACTCACGAATCATGAGAACATGACCTGAGCCGAAGTAGGACATTTAACCCACTGAGCCACCCAGGCGCCCCTAATCAGCAGTTTTGAGTCCGGAAAGAACCTTACTGCATTTGGAATGTCAATTAATAAATATTCTTTTAATCATTCAACAAATATTTGCTGAATACAAACAACAAATAAGTATTCAGATAATGCCCCAGAAAGGCATCTTTGGCATGAAGCCAGTGAGAGGGGAGCTGGGTTCTTCAGAGTCACAATTGTGTTGCAGATGGAATTCAGACTAGAAAGCCAGTCTAGTACAGCCTGTGAGAGGTGCTGAGATGTCAAATGGAAAAACCAGCTAGAAAAGGTCAGAAGGCACTGCAACTGACAGCAAAAGGACCTCAATCACTGAGCAGGGCCAGCAGGCACTGACCCTTTGAGTCTTTAGGGAGTCCAAGGGGTCAGTCTGAGCTCTGGGACAGATGGTGCCAGTATCTCCAGAAGTTCTGGTCAGACCCACCCACAATGCTTGTCAGGGTGCCTTGAGAGTGGTGCATACTTAGCAGACACTTGTAGGTTTGCCTGAAATGCTACTAGATTCATAAAGTACTTCAGAGATATTGTTCTGTGAGGGGTAGCATTAATAAACAGAAAAAGAGAACCCAACTTCTTTAACTACTAAGAAAAGGACACAAGCATAAACAAAACCACAGGAGAAAGAGCTTGTAACGAATGATAAACTCTGCCATGGATGTGGGCTATACCTTTAATTCTGTACAGTCTCACGCACTTAAAATAACAGATAATCAAAGTTATTATTTCAAGAATAGCAGGAGGAAGAAGAGTCTCTAAGCAAAAAGCCAAAATGAAACAAAGACCAGAAATGGTAGCAAACACTGTTGTCTGCCTGCCCAAATCCCACCGCTTCTCCTTGGCTGGAGACACTGCTTTTCTATGAGGCTGCACCCTCTTCTGAGGGGCTGGGTGCTCAGGGAGGTCATGGGTCTCTATCAGTTGAACCTGTCTTGGTGATTCCTTCCGCCTGCAGTGCAGTGAATTGTTTAGGAAGCGCTGGAGACCCGTGCCTGGTCAGTGGGACCTGAGAACTCTGAGACTCTCTGGAATCTTGAATACACCACCGAGAAGACACCTACATACGAGTATACGTCCCCTCTTCTACTCTGTGCTTTGCTAGGCTTGCACATTCCACCTAGAAGGGCAGCAGCTCTCCTCAACACAAAGCTCACGTCTGACATAACCAGGATGGCCAAGTGGAAATCTGAAAGGAACCGGGGTTCCTGATGACATCATCAGGTCTCTTGATTAAGACACTGAATGAACTAACCATTGCTGAAGGTACCAGCCAAACTGGGGACTTCCAGTCACATGACTCAATTTAACAACCGCTTAAATATCAAGTATATCTCTTATTTGTAGCCTACAGTCCCTCTACTTAGAAAATGATATACTGCAAGAATTAATCACAACCAGACCAAAAAATAACAACCCCCACCCCCTCCCATGTTACAATATGAGAATAATATACAGACATAAAGAGACCCAGAACAAAAACAAAGTTCACACTCTTCTTGTGTTTTGCCATACAGGAACACTATGTAAATCTCTCTGATCTCTTAATATTGTACAAACTATGTAATGACCCTTAAATAAAAGTCTACAGAGAAGAGAAGGTAGTAGTAAGAAAGGGCTAATTTAAGGCAGAAAAAATTAATAAAATGAAATAGCTAAGAATTTGTTTGGCGAATGATTATCGAAGTAAAGGGCAGAGGCAGTGTCTCTCTCAGAATTTCCCAGAAAAACAAAGCTTCTATAGCAATAGAACTATTACGGGATGGAAAACAAAAGGTATGTGTATATAATGCTGAAAACATTTACATACTTAAGCATCTATATTCAGAAACGACAGCTGAGGGGCTCCTGGGTGGCTCAGTCGGTTAAGTGGCAGACTTCAGCTCAGTTCATGATATCGTAGTTTGTGGGTTTGAGCCCCGCATCAGGCTCTGAGCTGACAGCTCCAAGCCTGGAGCTTCGGATTCTGTGTCCCCCTCTCTCTCTACCCCTCCTCTGTTCACTCTCTCTCTCAAAAATAAATAAACATTAAGAAAAAAGAAAGAAAGAAACGACAGCTAAGAAAAAAGGCTATTTTTTCCTTAGCTATATGTGCTCAGTGCCATCTAGTGATCAAAATATGAATTACTGCTACAAAACTATTCCATTTCCAAATGAATAACAAAATAAAGCACGCACATTTAAATACTGTATTTGAAAATTCTTGCCTAAATTAGTTTCATTAGTTTTCTTTAGAGTTAATCCAAAAGAGTCCAAACATAATACTTTAGTTGGAGAAAATGACTCTCTGTGGCAATAATATGGGTGTCCTCATTTTGTTCACAAGACAGATTAAGGTGAACTAAAAAAGGTAAGTCCTGTAAAACAGTTGCCCAATAGTAGACTATGGGTCACCATTATTATAAACAATCACTGGCTGCTGTTGGGGAATATACAGGTATTTCCGTAACCTCAAATCGTTAAAGGAACAGGAGATATAACTACACAATACACATCCATCTTCTTTAAATTTTATTTTTATTGCAATCTAGCTGACATATAAGCATTGTGTAAGTTTAAGATGTACAATGTGTTGGTTTTCTGTATTTCTATATTGCAATATGATTACTACCTTAGCGTTTGCTAGTACCTCTATCATGTCACATAATTATCTTTTCTTTTTTGTGGTGGGAACAATTAAGATCCAGTCTCTTAGCAATTTTGGAGTTTCTAATATAGTACTGTTGTCTATAATACGCACTCATATTTTTATTGAACTAAATCAAGGTATTAAACCAAAGGAAGTTAGGTTGAACACACTACATTGGATAATAATGGTCTATTAAATTATCTCCTTGAAGTGACTGTAACCTCCTAAGGGTAGGGAGCCCGACTTTCTGCTTAGCATGGAACAGTCATTCAATGAATGAATACTTAAATTAGTGCAGGGGCAGACCCAGGGATATTTATGTTTATTAAAAGTCAAAGTAATAATATGATTTGTAGCATATAATCTCACTGTGAATGACAAAAAATTGTCTTATTCATGTCCTGTCAAAGTCATTGTATCTAAATTACCTTCCATTTTTTTTTTACCCCTACTGAAAAAATCATGTTTTTTTTTTTTTTTAAATTTTTTTTCAACATTTTTTATTTATTTTTGGGACAGAGAGAGACAGAGCATGAACGGGGGAGGGGCAGAGAGAGAGGGAGACACAGAATCGGAAACAGGCTCCAGGCTCCGAGCCATCAGCCCAGAGCCCGACGCGGGGCTCGAACTCACGGACCGCGAGATCGTGACCTGGCCGAAGTCGGACGCCCAACCGACTGCGCCACCCAGGCGCCCCGAAAAAATCATGTTTAAATATAATTTTATCTTGATAAATTAACACTGACTGCACAAGATGGGGAATGTACACCTAAGGTAGAAGGAAAGGAATGGTCTTGTTTGTTCTCAACACACAAAGTCGCCTGTGTTTTTACTTAACTTTAAAGCAATTCTATTTCGCTGCCCCTTTATATAACTCATTTTCCTAGTCTTTGCATTCCTCTCACGTCCTTAGATATTTTCTGTATACAGATGGGATTAAAAGTACATTTTTTAAAAAGCTAGTTCTAAAGAATAAAAGTTTACTAGCCCTCTTATATTAAGAATATTGGTTAATAAAGAGTCATGAAAATAATAGCAAAGTGTTGCAACAATCTGATATGCACATAAAATGTGCTGCTTGTATCAAACATGACTGAGGATGTGGGGACCTCTTGTGGTTAAAAAAAAAAGCACAACTGGAACATTAAAAACACTTTTTTAGTTAAAAAAAAATTTTTTTTAACGTTTATTTATTTTTTGAGACAGAGAGAGACAGAGCATGAACGGGGGAGGGTCAGAGAGAAAGGGAGACACAGAATCCGAAACAGGCTCCAGGCTCTGAGCTGTCAGCACAGAGCCTGACGCGGGGCTCGAACTCACGGACTGTGAGATCATGACCTGAGCCGAAGTCGGACGCTTAACCGACCAAGCCACCCAGGCGCCCCAACACTTTTTTAGTTTAACAGACAATTGTGCCACATCACTATTTCTATTATCATGGAATAAGGAAGCATTTTTCTTGTTAACTGTGTCACTACTGTTCGTGTGATTGTGGCTGGAGTTTTCAAAGCTCTTGGCCAAGGGGATTAGAGATGCTGGGATGCCAACACCTCCGCCATCAGCCGCCACTTAAGGTCTGTTGCTCCCACTGCAGAGCATGATACAGGAGAGATTAAAATGTTTACAACCTTTACAAGTTATAGAACAGCATGTTAGTGAACAGCTGAAATGTTTAGCTCTAAACTGTTCAAATGAACCTGCTGCAAGAGATGATATAATTAATTTTCTGAAATTAATTACATTTCAGAAATGTACACTACATAAATTTGGGGCCAAGAGATGCTGAAATATTTTTTGAAGGATAACAGAGATAAGCAATCTCAGACCTTGTCTGATAAAGAGAAAGCTTTTATTTATAGAGGGCAAACGATGAAACAAATTTAATACTAGGACAGACCTCCTGTTTAGGGTCCCTTTATGGTTTTTTTTCTATCTAATATATTTGTAAATAAAGAAATGCAGAATATCTAGGTTGAGTAAAGTGAAAATCTACATGCTAAATATAATGGTTGGTAAAGGACAACAAATAAGAATTGGCAAATGAAGTATATAATGTAATGAAAAATCATTTATAAAATTTATATTTAAACAGTATTTGACTTCTATCTCTGTATCGTGACCTACTTGGAAGATTCTGATTTAGTTGGTCAGGGCCGGGGTGATGACACTGGTATATATATTTTTAAGTTTATTTAGGTATTTTGAGAGAGAGAGAGAGAGAGAGAGCAAGTGGGGTAGGGGCAGAGAGAGATTCGGAGAAAGAGAATCCTCAGCAGGCTCTGTGCTGTCAGCTCAGAGCTTGATGTGGGGCTCAATTTCTTGAATTGTGAGATCATGACCTGAGCTGAAATCAAGAGACAGAAGCTTAACTGACTGAGCCACCCAGGCGCTCTGACACTGATATTTTTTTTTAAAAGCTCCCCAAGTAACTTTAATGTGCAGCTAGGATTAAGGATTATTACCCTAAGATCTAAGAACTAGGACTCTTGCTATTATTCTCTCTATATCCTGCCTTCCTCATTGTATATCATAGGCTCTCAGAGGACAGAGCTTCTTAATTTTACAGTATCTTTATAAGTTAACATACAGCCTTATACCTAATAGGCAATCAATACATATTAATTGCTGTTGATGTGTGATGTCACACATAGGCACACTGAATGAAGGACCTTGTCTGATAAAGAGAAGGTTATGCTGGAGACCAGTATGAAGAGAAGGGAAAGGATATGAGGGTTGAAAATTTATAAATAAAAAAAAAAATGCTATTTATTTTTGAGAAAGAGAGAAAGAGAGAGAGAGAGAGCGAGCAGAGGAGGGGCAGAGAGGGAAGAAGACACAGAATTGGAAGCAGGCTCCAGGTTCCCAGCTGTCAGCACAGAGCCTGACATGGGGCTCGAACCCACAAACTGTGAGATCATGACTTGAGCCCAAAGTTGGATGCTTAACCAACTAAGCCACCCCGGTGCCCCACAGGGGGTTGAACATTTAAATGCAAGAACACAGACAATGCTAAGGGAGACTGGCTTGATATGTTTGACCCAATAGAGGGGGTAGTAAATTATGCTGCTTGAATCTGTGATTCCCAAACCTGGGATCACAATGGTCTGTGTAGCACTTGCAACAAATATCCATTCCTGTGCCCCACTCCACAGATGTCTGATGGGGCTCCACAGATTCACAGCTGGCTGATTAGACATTTGCAAACCTGTAGATGGACCATTTTAATCTTAGTCTACACCAGTATCTACACCTCCATGGTGATGTCACAGCCAGATAACTTTAGTCAAAATGAACACCCACTGCCACAGCGTCTCCTCCTCTAATATTTATCTCTGCTTTATGTAGACAATCTTTTAAAAATTGACCTCGAAGAATCTTTCAATTCTTTGAGAATTTCTGTAGATAAGTGGTTCTCAAACTTTATCGTGATCAGAATCATCCAGAGAGCTTGTTAAAACACTCTTATTAGAGTTTCTGATTCAGTGTGTTTGGGTGGGGCTTGAAAATGTACATTTCTACCAATTTCCCAGGTCAGCTGATAGTGGGACCACACTTTTGAATGTTACTGCTATATTAAACCTTTATAAAACCAGATAGTTTTTTTTTTTTTAATCCTTTTTCTCCTAGAAGAAAATCCTCACTATTTGGGCTAAAAGTGCAAAATCAGAGTAAGCATGTTTGATATTACCTGATGAAAATTCTCAAACTTGTGTCTTATGTCAAAATGAATCTAAGCAAACAAGGTTTCAAGTTTGTAAAAATGATTTTTATTTCTTATAATGGAAAGATATATTCAAGGGTAAATATCTGATGGGATTTTTTTCACAGTATTAATTTTACATTCTTTTTCATTTATCTATCATGAGAGTAGTAATTTTGTAGGTAAAGCAGAAAAGCCTGTGCTTTGGAGTTAGATTGGCCTAAGTTTGAATTCCAGGTTTGCCACCTGCTATACTGGTTGTATGATTTTTGAGGAAGTCTAGAAGCACAGTTAATTTTTACTAAAGCTCATTATAATTGGAGGGGTATTTGCATGTTCTTCTGTGTGTTCACTTTATTATACATATCACATCACAGGAAAACACGTGTAGTGGACTGAATACCCAAGGAGGCTACAACAGTCTCTCCCACCTCATGTGTGTCTAGAATTGGGGTTGAACTGTTCCATTCCTTTGAATGCCGACAGGCCCTTGTATTACTTCGACCAATAGAATGGGGGCCAAGTAACACTGTGTTAGTTTCAGGAGTCGCCCTTAACTGGCCCAGGAACTTCAATTTTCTGTCTCTTGGAAGCCAGGGTCAGGTAAAAAGTGCAACCAAGCTCAGACCACCATGCTGTGAGGAGCAAGTCTGAAGAAGAGCTTAAGTGCACATGCTCTAACTGCCAGAACAATGAGTGAGCCCCCTCAGACATCCAGCCTAGTCAGGCCTTCAGATGACTGCAACCACGTGGGAGACCCCAAGTGCAAAGCACCGAACTCAGACCAGAATATCAGTGACAATAACAAAGCGTGGCTTTAAGCTACTAAGTTTTGTGGTGGTTTCTTATGGAACAATAGAAAACCAGAACAAGATACTTTGGAATAGTGTCATAATTCTAATTATCATCTCCATGCAATTCAAGATATATTAAGAAAACATTTGTTAATGCTTCTAGAAACATTTGAAATACAAGCAAACAGGCTCTAAATTGTTTTTGTTCACCTCCAAAGAATAACTCAAAGGTTCCTATTGTATACATATTTACAGAACATAAATACATGCATGGCTTATGTTAACATAAATCTTTTGAACAGTTTAAATAAAACTAAAATTAGCAAGTATTTAAGGCACATTCACATAGCACTTCTGACTTCTCACATACTTCAAATGTGAGCTACTTAGGAAACTGAGACAATAATCACCAGTTGCTGAAGTACACAGTGATTACAACAGGAAAAAAAATAAATCTTTTGGGATGTTTATCCCCCATTAACCTCAAATCAAAAAGCATTTGAGGTTGCTGCAAAAAACAGGTTGGTCTTCAAACAAACGTGCATTGTAAAGATTGTATTTTATCACAAGGGTGCACTGTTTTCTTAATTACTTTAGCTGACACACCCTCAACATCTTCAGAAATATCTTTTCTTACTAATAAAGCCAAAAGTATGCAGAACTGTGACTCATGAGGAGGAAATCAACTTCAGAACGCGCATAAAGATTACAGTCACTAAAGATGACTTATCCAATATCTGGTCTCACAGTGTATTATACAAACAGTAAAGCCCTAAGATCTAGTAAGTCTGTGCCACTTCTGTACCTAGGACACACGGAACTTTGGGAAACAGTTCTTTTAATGAGGCATTGATCTGTTTTTCACCACACGTTTCCACCCAAATCTGTACTGCATCAGATGTATCCTCTATATATTTTTGCAAAATGCCACCTGGCCAGTTACTCCAAGTTGATTAAAAAAGAAAAAAAGAAAAGGGCAACAATAATAATTTTTTAAATTAGATTTTAATTCACATCTTCTGGCAGAGTTTTACTTTTATAATAGAAAACTTGAAATTGTAGACTTGATAAAATAGAAAAGTGTTAATATCTACTTCATATAGCAAACGCAACTACATAGGATCTAAGTGTAATGCTCTACAATACTGCTTGAGGAGTAATAATGCCCTCAACCAGAATTCTTAACCCATGGTACGCACATGGCCTCCAGCGGGCGAATAAAATCCAAACACTGTTTGCAACGCTGTGCCTGTGACTATATTTGTGTGCATCTGGGGGAGCAGAGCAGGCGCTCTAGTCTACATCAGATTCCTGGGGCCAGGATCATGTGGTTCCCGAGAGGTTAAGAATCATAGATTTAGATTTCTAAGACAAGAACAGCCCAATGGAAAAAGCATTCCAATATGCCCTGTTTGTTACTGTCAAGAGAAATGTTATACAAATGTCTTAGAAAAAACGAGATTCTCTGTAGTAGGTGATAGATAATTCCTAGAGCACCCTGCACTTTTCTACATGTATAAAGTCCAAAAAACTTATATTTATTTAGGGTGGCTAAAGTATTGCTCTTGCTAATTTAATTTGTAGGTTGAAAATTACCAAATATACAACTTAAAAAATATACATAACACATAATATTGTTAAGGTTGAAACTACACTGACGTTGAAAATAAAAAATGTTTAAAGAAATTTATGATTGAAGGAGATTAATGAGATTAAATGCTTACTTTTATTAAATGATATATTCTTGGGGCACCTGGGTGGCTCAGTCGGTTAAGCGTCCAACTTTGGCTCAGGTCATGATCTCACAGTCTGTGAGTTCAAGCCTCGCGTCGGGCTCTGTTGTGCTGACAGCTCAGAGCCTGGAGCCTGTTTCAGATTCTGTGTCTCCCTCTCTCTCTGACCCTCCCCCGTTCATGCTCTGTCTTCTGTCTCAAAAATAAATAAACATCAGAAAAAAAAATTTTAAATGATATATTCTTGCTATACAAAATCCGTTATATTGGGTTTTCTACTGCCGTATAAAAAACTGCTTCAAACATAGTGGCTTAAAACAGCACTATATTATCTTATCTCATAGTTTTGAGGGTTGACAGAGTTCAGCATTCAGCTGGGTGGTTCTCACTTGGGGTGTGCCAGTCAAATGTCACTGGGTCTGGAATCACCTAAAGTTTCCTTCACTCACTGTCTGGCACCTGTCTGGAATGGCGGGAAGAGCGGGGGCTGCCGAAACATCTCTCTCCTTAGCTAGCTTGGGCTTTACCACAGCATTCCAGTCTCAGGATGGCTGGATTTCCCCCACAGCAAGTGTTCAAGACACTAAGGCAAAAGCTGCGAGGACTCTTATGACACAGCCTAAGAAGTCTAATGGTGTCATTTCTGCTGAACTTTACTGATTATATGGCGCTGGCTCATTTTTAAGGAGAAGAAAACAAGGGTGTAAATTCTGGGCAGCATAGTTCATTAGGAGCTCTCTTTCAGACCAGCTACCAAACATGCTAATATTTGGGTGTGATTTCTGCCAGGATATTTTCTATTCATATGTAACTGTATGGCAATTTTAAGCACACCACATAGAGTTTTTTACCTGTGCTTTTTGCTCGCCATCACGTTTGAGCAATTTCCTACAGCATTCTCATTCATTTCAAAACATTTTAATGGTTTTAATACCAAACTTTCTACATGGATTTATATACAATTATCTTGTCTGTAAAAATAACTGACATACTTAGAGTGCTTATTTTTGCCCAACACAATTCTAAGACCTTTACAACTATTAATGTATTTAACACTTGCGATACCAACCCTGTGAGATGGGACCTATATTATTCCCACTTTGCAGGTGAGAAAACTGAGAAAGAGAGAGGCTAAGGAACCTGTCCAAAGTCACAAAGCCAGAATGTAGCAGAGCCAGGATGTGAATGCAGCCAGTCTACTTTCAGAACTTGTGCAACAGTGCCTCTCCAGTGATATGGCATTTGGGCACTGTATAACTTTCAGGACACCAGAAATGCCCCCTTCTCCCTCTCCCTCTCCCTCTCCCTTTTTATGTGGTACCCTATTAACACAGTATCACAGTTCAAGGGTTTTGGGATTGATTGGAAATTGAGTAAGTGAGAGTTTGAGATTGGAGCAAATCAAGTTAGATTTCTCTAGAGGCAAAAAAAGTATCTACTGGCATGGATTCTAATTCTAATCACAGAATATAGAACTGGGAGGCGCCTTAGAAATCACCTACTTCCTCCCTGTCCTGTTAAAGATGAATTAGATTTTAATGAGTAAATTCTAAAGATGAGTACACACTACAGATTTGGCTCAAAACTAGTTACTGACAAATTTGGGAATGGAATAAATACAGTGCTCCAGACTAAACCTTAAGTAACCTTATCACTTACATAATGTTAAGTGTTACGTTACATAAGTTGCTTACATGTCTTGTTTTAGATCTAAATTATCTGGTGATCCGTGTCTGTGAAAGAAAAAATAACACATTCAGAAGAAGCAGAGGTCAAGTTCCTTAAAGTGATATACCGATTTTGCGGTGTAATTACTGAATAATGGGCTTTTCCTCAGAATTTCTATAGGAGTACTTTGTAGTTACTAAGCTGAAGTTATCTATGCAATTATCTAGAAACAGAGATCTTATACTGGGATAGGAAAAACAAAACAAAACAAAACAAGTGTATTACATTAAGGAAGAAATATTATTTCCCTTCCTGGAATGCACTGTCCTCCCTTTGCTGATCAGGAATGTCTGTGGCCTGTCACAAGGCCATGTTCTCTGTTTAAAAAAAAAGGAAGGGGTGCCTAGGTGGCTCAGTCAGTTGAGCATCCCACTTTGGCTCAGGTCATGATCTCACAGTTATGAGTTCGAGCCCTGCCCTGCAATGGGCTCACTGTTGTCAGTGCAGAGCCCACTTGGGATCCCCCACTCTCTCTCCCTCTCAAAAACAAAATAAACATGAAAAAAAACCAAACCAAACAAAAAAACAAGGCAGTGTTCTCTGTGCAGCCTGTCCCAGGCACAAGGCCTCTGAACCGCAGTGATGATATTCATCACACTACACAGTAATAAACACTTGTAGTGTGTTTATGTAGTTTTCTTTCTGAGACTGAGATCTTTCAGAAAAGGAACCGTGTTTGCATTTTTTACATTCTTGATTGTCAGGCAAACAGTAAAGGATTACTAATTGCGGAAGTGTGTATGGGTGGAGAGCTGCCACACAAAACTTACCAGTTGATCATAAAGACTGGAGTTGGCAAACCACAGCCTGCAAGCTAAGAAAGGCATTTCCATCTTAAAATGGTTATGTAAGTATCTATTTAAAGCCTGTAATTTTTATTTTCTAGCCCTTTGAGAAAACATTTGCTGATCCCTGATATAAATATAGTATTTCATAATTATAGGACAGGAATAATAAACAACAAATAGTTATAACTTAGTATTAGAAAATACCAAGAACAGGGGTGTCTGGATGGCTCAGTGGGTTAAGCATCCTACTTTGGCTCAGGTCATGATCTCATGGTTCCTGAGTTCGAGCCCTGCGTTGAGCTCTGTGCTGACAGCTCAGAGCCTGGGGCCAACTTCAGATTCTGTGTCTCCCTCTCTCTCTGCCCCTCCCTGACTTGTGCTCTGTCTCTCTCTCTCAAAAATAAACATTAAGATAAATAAATAAATAAATACTTAAATAAATAAAATACCAAGAATAATAATTAATGAATTCATTGAGAGACTGTTTAAAGGGTACGTAGTCTCTCAAGCAGAATGAATATTCACAAATCATCAGTGGTAAAACTGCTTTCTGGAATATCATATAAATATTTTTACATATTTTCTCATCACAGTAGATCCCCAGGCATGGCGTATTTGCCCCTCAATTTTTCTCTGGCCTGGGTCCTCTAAGTCTATTCTACTGAGCCAGAAGAGCGTTCTCCTCACTCTGCTATCTTGTTAAAACAAATCTAAATATGCCTTTGCCATTGTCTTTATGATTCTGGCAGACTTTATTTTTAGTCTCTGAATAAAATGTTTTCAGGCTCATTTGGTTTGCTTATTAATAGAGCAATACATGGGTCACAGCAGACACTGCAAGCCCAGGGCTGAAAGCTAACGGCTGGTAATATTTTCCTTGTTAATGTCACAGGAAATAGCAAGATCCAAGAAATGCACATGATGACATGATGACATGATCAAAAGGACCTAAAGAGCCTGTGGCCTATGAATGAATAAAGGCACTATTGCCTAAATGTGGCCTTACAAATTAGCTGCACAAGGAACAGGAATATTTTCTTTGGGGAAGCAAAGTAAAGATGCCTCCAGGTACAACCTGCAACAAGTTTTAGGGGCTTGCTTCAAAGAGATATACTTTAAGTTTTGTCTCATATACTTTTTAAATGTTATTTGCTAGGCACAAAACCACCTTGGAAGGTTTTGTTTTCACCGGAGGAAGCAAGCCCACTGATGACTCTGACTTGAAACATTTAGCCTCCTCCAGAAGAAAGAAGCTGGAAAAAAATGAGAATATAGGATACCTTGGGGTAAAGCAGCCTCAGAGAGGTGCTAGGGTTTATTGCTTTTAAAAAGTTACCATGGACTTCTCTAGCTTTGAGCTTCTCAGAAACAATAAGAGGAACAAAGGAGTCGTAAGGTAGACTTTGGGGTGCACTCAGTACAAACGTCTCTAAAAACCCTCCTTCTCATCGAGGACTCAAGTGCTCAAATAGAACTTTCATTGTGTTTCTTTTAACCCGGTTTTGCTCCTGGAGTATGCAGCCTAACAGACTGTCCAGACAGCCGTTTAGTATATACACACTGCACTGGATTCAGCTCCCAAATAAACATAAATAATT